>NC_081521.1:20079480-20279480 GCF_030273125.1 Centropristis striata
CCAGTGAAAGTACTACAGATGGTATAGGCTAGTTAAATAGTGTGTTGCACAACTTAAACAACTTAATTTGTCACTCTGAAGTGAGCGCAGTGTGGCTCATTAAGGCTTAAAGATTCAGAACCATGGATTGCTCCGCTCAAACTAAAACTGAATTTTTGGCTGCAGTGACAGTTGCAATTGCAGTTGTGTCATAAAAAATCATAGGAATAAAGCACCCTTGTGAGGGAAAAAAAGGGGAATAATGCATTGTTGGTGGTGGATGAACTAGCTGCAGCCTGGTGGAAACTCACATTATCCTTCATGACAACATATCTCAGCTGCTCTGCTGGGTGAGAAATCGTGTGTCCATGACTGTGAGGAGAAGGGCGGTGTTGTGGAGATCAAGGTTGCCATCATGATGATGATGCCTTGCTGGCTAATGGCTGATGTTCCCTCCACCCTGTCCAGGGACGTTCACAGTGGCACTGTGGCCATAAAGTTGTATCCCTGCACCAGTCTTTCGGCTCGGTTGTAGCCAGTCTCGTTAATAATTCTACAAGTTATTGAGCGAAATAGAGCAGTGAATATGGAGAAGCACATAACTTTAATTACAGTAATGTAATGTCAAAACAGTGTTGATATGAAAGTAAATTAACAGGATAATGCTTGCACATATTCAAAGTTCTGTTCTTTAACTATCTCTGAGTTTTGATTTAATGGCACCCTGAATACCTGTTTCATCCAGATTTGGCTGCACTGTAAAATAACGTCCAATGTCGACGAACCCACCTGGTGAATGTTGTTAAATATTGTGCTGTCCAGCGGTGGAAGAGGTATTCAGATCCTTTACTTCAGTGAAAGTATTAATACCACACTGCAAAATTACTCCACAACAAGAGTCCTGCATTCAAAACTTACTGAAGTATCAAATGAAAAAGTACTTCTTATACAGAATGGCTACACTCAGATTGTTTTATTTATTGTGAATATATCATTGTACTATTACCATTAATGCATTTATGGAAGATTTTACTGTTGTCAAGGTCGGGATCATTTCAGCTACTTAATACACTCTTATGTGGTTTAATTTATCAACAAGAACAAAAATCACTTTAAATGTATAATGTTTTTATGTTAAATCTCAAACTGAAAAGTAACTAAAGCTGGGTGCTAAATCTAGTGGAGTAAAAAGTACAATATTTGGATTAGAAGTCAAGTTACATAATGTGGAAATTAAAGTACAAGTACCTCAAAAATGTAATTGAGTTCTGAGTTCTGGATTTCTCATCATCTAACACTACTGTTTGCCACCACCATGTTCACAACAGTCACCTCATATTCTCGTGTTCTTGTCATTCCTCAGTGTAAAGATGCAACCATGTAGCAGCTCAGGTTCCCTCACAGTTTATAGATAAGCACATACTGATCTGAGACAGCTGTCCGTCTCCATCCTCCTCTTCCTCTCACTCCCTGACCCTGAGCTCTTGCTTCAGTATTGATCTCCATTTTCCTCCAAAAAGGGAGAGCTCATGTGTGGCCTTTTTATAGTGGCAAAGCTGTTTGCTGTGTGCAAATAATTATGCATGTAGTGTTTTCGCTTGTGAGGAGTTAGTGGTGCCAGTTTTAGTGTTTTGCAAAAAGAGAATACGTTTTGAAATATTAAAGCAGAACTTGCAATTTTACAGACTTGGTTTAAAGGTTTTCTTACATGTAACAGGTTTCAGGTTTCTGTCATGCATTTCAAGTTCCAATTTTAGTGTGTAGGCAATTGTGACAACTGTGATCCCTCCGAGGACAGGACTTCCTTGTGCTCTTTTGTCATTTGCTGTTTGGCTTCCTCACCTGAGCCAATTACAGCTGCAGAGGAAACACGAGCCGCACACTGAACCGAGAAATAAACAGTTGTTTTGTGTATTCAGGGGTGTGTGTGTGTGTGTGTGTGTGTGTGTGTGTGTGTGTGTGTGTGCACAACCTTAGTCAAACCTCATATTGGCAATATTGACAGTCTTTGCACTTACTTTTTCACCTTTTGAGTGTTTGTTTACTGCAGTCACTTTAGTCAATGGAGGTCCCCTCTTTGACAAGTATGCATCATTTAAAGATGCAACTCCCCACTTTGCAATTTTGTAAAAATAATCATTTAAAGTTTTAAAAAGGCACATATGCAGTATTATTGTGGGAAAAGACCATAAAAGTTAAATTTCTGTTCCGTTTTTGTGTTTTCAAAAGTAACAATAACAGGAGTCCTGACTTCGTTCGGGTTGAGTGGTAGTCCACTGTTGGCTATATAATTTGTATGTGTGTGTGCACACTAAATCCTCAAGGCCATTACCATGAGGCCAAATAAACTTCACCTGCTCTGACAACCTGACCAAGGCTCAATTTCACTCTCCATCCAGTCAATTTAGGAAGGACATTATTTTCAATATTAAGCTGGAGAAGCTGTCATATCCAATTTATTCAACATTTTGTTTTTTGTTTTTTCATGAAATGCATGGTTACCGCTTGTCTTTATGCGAAGGGCATTTAGTTGGCTCCTTGCCTGTCTTGTCAGATCCTGAAAAAACACAAAGGAGGAATCTACAGAAGAATTTTCTGCAGCAGCGAGACTTGCACAAATAGGTCAAAAGGAAACAAAGAATGAAATGCACCCCTTTAACCATGCTGTCAGGCAAACAGCGTCTCAGTGCTTCTGTGCTATTTTCACATATTTAAATGAGGTAACATGCATACTTTTGGCACAAATTGCCTCATTTCTATGTGAATGAGCCCTTAAACAATTAAAGCCCAAAGATCACGCTAATAGACACATGCAGTTACAGTGAAATAGCATCTCCAGAGAGTTGGTGGTAACTTAAGCACATTTCAGATAGATGAGATACATCAGTTTTTGTTCTGTTTATGTCCCCAAAAATGTATGCACTCCTCTCTGCTCCCTGGTACTCAAATACATGCTAGGATAGGTTTGTCACTACCACCATTTTTACTATAAAATCTATACTATAAATGCTTCACAAGCCAAAGCAAAATACAAAACAAAACAATAAAAAAAAAAAAAACAGTGATCAAATCAATCAGATCAAATCAAATAGGCTTTGTCATTGTCATCATATAGTCAACTACACAACGAAATTGGGAGAACCACTGCTTAAGGTGCATAGTTAAAACAATCATAAAAACAAACAAACATTATGAGTAAAACATTTTTTAAAAATGGGAGAACAATGAGCTAAAACAGGGACGTGTGATGTCATGAATGAATATAGAATTCGATAAATTACCACTGAAAATACTACAAATGGTATAGACGAGTTAAATAGTGTGTTGCACAACTTAAACAACTTAATTTGTCACTCTGAACAGTGTGGCTCATTAAGGCCTAAAGATTCAGAACCATGGACAGCTCCGCTCAAGATAAAACTGAATTTGTGGCTGCAGTGACAGTTGCAATTACAGTTGTGTCATAAAAAAATTATATGAATAAAGCACCCTCGTGAGGGAAAAAAGGGGGGGAAAGCATGTAAATGAAGGCTGCTATTATATGAGCAGACAAAAAAAAATGTCCTCCCTCTCCTTCCTTTCACAAATACTGTTTTTCCTTTTTATGTCTCCAATTTGCAGTTTTGCACAAGGTTTGAATGGAAGTTGCCCTCTTCCTCAGGCTGACTCTGACCCCTCATCACCAACGCAGCAATTTGATCCATGACCCCATCAATTTTCTGATGGGCTCATGATGCATTTGGCATGTGAAGCCGCGGTTCTCTATTCAAGCCTGCCAGAGCACAGCGAGGGGGCGTGACCCTCTGAGTTCTTGACACATGGCCCTCAGTTCAGTTCTAGTAGCTTTTAATTGGAAAGCATATTTTTCCTCAGCAGATGTTTGAGTTTTTTCGGTTCGACATTCATAATTTACAGGCACAGAGGGGGGTGAGATGCCATACTTTTGGCTTGTTTAGAGTAGCTGGAGCTCAGTTTGGGGGAATCTGTACCAGGCAAGTTTAAATATGTAATATTTTTGTTTAAACAAATGCATCATGTTGCATGCAAAAAAGGGAAAGAATAGAAAATAATTAGTCCTGCAGAACTAGCTATGGGGGGCAGTGGATTTTTTTTTCACCCATGTGTTGCACCAAATGTTGATGTGATTGCTGGTGATGTGCACTTGGGCTATAAGTAGTCCTTTAATTAGCATAAATTATGGCAGCATATACGGTACACCTGCTGCTGCCAGCAGGATCGCATAATGAGTCAGTAAGTGTGTCGTATTTGTGGAAATGTCTTTTCACGCTCCATGTCTTCTTTTTAAATCATTATAGCACCTGATGTTGAAGGGAAAAAAATCTTTATTGTGCGTATCTATAGTGATGACCTGATGGACTGCCTTTGTGTCGTGTAGCGGAAGCTTTAAACGTAGAGCAAAATGGGCTTCGTTCAAATGGAAGATTTTACTGACAAGATCAAAAGATAAAGAAATGTAGACAACATGGAGCCTTGCATCTGAATTCATGTGTTCATTTTGTCATTTTGAAACTGACGAGCTTACTTCCTGCACTTCAAAATAAAAGTATTCCACCATCCATATTAATACTAAATTACGATTTTATTGAAATTTTAAGCACTTTGCGATATGGTGAGTATTGCGATACAATATATTGCGATTTAATTGTTTAATTTTGTGTCCACAAAATTAAATTAAATCAAGAATTGTTTTGTCAAATAAGAGAAAATTCTCAGTTCATTCATCTCACTTCAGTCTTTTTATTTCTCCACAATGAGAGTGGGAACCCAAAGATCCTATTTTCATTGAGATTGCATGATGTCAGCGGTCACATGACTACTTTGAAAATCACCATGAAACATAAAAAAAGTCTAACTTTACAGCGTCTTTTCGACGTGGTGCCTAGATTCCTTGGATCTTCTAGTTTCATATGATACCAGTATCTCCAATATATTCCTTCAAAAAAACGGCAAAAACACTAACGGAATGATGTATGAATCAATGTAATATCGGCACACAAAATATAGCAATACTATGCTGTATGGATTTTTTCCCCCACCTCTAATATTTTCTGTAAATAATCTAAATAGCATTTTACATTTTCTTTAAACTATGTTAACCCCTTAGTGTTCGGCCCCTTTCAAAGAGAATTGGGGGTTGCTGTCAGTGGATTTTGGGGGCAGAAAGCAGGTCAACAGAAGTGGTGAACATCATCTGATTAATTTAAGATGCAGCTCAGCACTGAGAGTCAAGTTGTTTTAGTCAGAAATGTCTAATAAAATGACTTAATTAATCAATCAATTAAACAAAACAACATAAATTACATTATTTAGTAACTTTACACTGGTGGCCAAGGCATCATAAGTTAAATAACATTCGCACAAACTCACACACAATCTCTAATCTACATTATAAAAGCTTTTACTGGAACCCCTCTCATCCATGAAATGTGTATTCCAGAAGCAACACCGCTGCTTTTGTGCTACAAATCTTTTTGACACTTGCTGTCCTTGATATGTGGTAAGAAAAAGGCCGCCTCTGGATTTATGATTGCATTGCCAGTGTCATGAGACATTTATGTGGAAGGGACACGTGGCTGCAAGGCTCTGAGGTTAAGAGGGTTACTCTCCTATTCATAGGGGATCTAAAGGGGAGCTGTCTTTAGATCCCCTTTGGGATAGCTTTATAATGCCTATGTTCTTGTCTTTGCAAACAACCTTAATCAGATTGAAAACACTGTATATAACACGTGGATTGTAAAGGCCGCTGGACAACAGATTTGAAAATGATAATACGTCAAAAAAAAGAGAGCTGGAAAGACAGTTAATGCGCCCTTGAAGTATTTTGTGTATTCTGTGGTGGGACACACAGGGGAAATCTGAACAGAATAAAAAATGAGAACATGAGAGTCCAAATCTTGCTGTTGAAACGGGATATATTCAAAAAGATTTTTCTTGAAAGTTTTTCCAAGAAAGATATTTTAGTCCTTGTAAAGGAGCTTAGAGCATCTTGCCTGAAGTCAGATTCCACTCAGCTGCATTTTATTATGCAGATAAATTCAGCCGATCAGGTCTGCTAGCTCCAACCATGAGGTCCTGTGCTCTGACTCTGCATGTTTGCTCCTGTTTGCATCAGTTCACCTTGGTGAAATAAATATCTCTGTATTTATAGCATCTTTTTGGCTATAGATGGTTTGCTAAACACAAAAAGTGATGTAGTGTTGTTTAAAATGTAAGAAATAAGGATCGCAATAAAAACTAGTACATTTCCTCTGGGGAAATTTTGAAAGGGCCACGGGGGCTACTGCCGGTGTGTGTACACTATGATGAGATTCTTCAGAGATTTCAAACTATGCCCTTTAACCTCAAAATATGTGTGTGTGTGTGTGTGTGTGTGTGTGTGTGTGTGTGTGTGTGTGTGTGTGTGTGTGGGTGTGTATAGGTGTAATTAAAATCACATGAAGTTACCTGTGTGTGTGTGTGTGTGTGTGTGTGTGTGTGTGTTTGTAATTAAAATCACATAAAGTTACCTGTGTGTGTGTGTGTGTGTGTGTGTGTGTGTGTGTAGCGAAAATCGCATAAAGTTACCTGTGTGTGTGTGTGTGTGTGTGTGTAATTAAAATCACATAAAGTTACCTGTGTGTGCGTTTATGAAGCATGTATATGCATGTGTGAGGAGTGTGCGCACTTTAGTGCATGTGTGTGTGTATCTGTAACTGTAATCACATCAAACATCAAAGGCAATCAGATCAAAGCAATCAACAGAATTAACTGCAGCTGTTAATATTCCGAAAGAGTGACAGCAGAGGTGGACAGACTCGAATTTCTGGCCTCGAACAGAAAGCATTTTTGTCAAAACCATGATACCTATCATTGATCCGACTTCACTTTGAGCGTCCCGAGTTCTTCCTGAACGTCTACATATGATTTTTTTTAAGAAAAATTAAAAAATACCTTTGTTAGAGCGATCTAAAAAAACTGTTCCATCTTCCTTTTTTTCGAAATCGGTGGTGGTTTTGGTGGCGCATCTTTGCATCGTACGCCCAAACTATAACTCTGACAGCTTTACCAGAGGATTGTGAGTGAGAAGACAAATTTTCCTACATTTCTATGTATAAATTATTTCTGTAGAGTGGAATTTGCGGCCTGGAGCGCAGTTTTCAAATTTCTTTTTTGACAGTTTTACCTCTCCCTCTACACTCTGAGCGATGACATCACACACTCTGACACGAACATTCCGTGCAATACACACCCATTATAATCTCAGAATTTCTCCAAAAATGATCATGGTCATTGAACAGGGATTGATTAAAAAACTATATGACCTATCGAAACGTGGATTAATACACCGATACACAAGACTTGTGTCTACTGTTTAAAGTTTAAATGGAGTCTCTAGGTGAAATTATGCCGGAGAAGTAGACGTTTAAAAATCTCCAATGATTGTTCTTTTTCGCTCATTTTTTGTCGGCCGTCCCATTCATTTCAATGCAAAATTTTGAGCAGTTTTTTGAGCAAAATTCTTATTCTGTAGAGAAAAGTAATAGCACACCGATCCCGATCAAACCGCACGTTTTTATATATAATTCGTCCTGCAACTCTTTAAGTTGTAGGACTAGTAGCAGGACGAAAAAGCGTCCGGAAGAGGAATAAAAAAAAATCCACAGTATAACAGTAGTGCTCGGTGCGATTGCCCCAAGGCCCTAATAAAGGAAAGATTAAAAGAGAGACTTTCAAACAAAAGTCTTCTAAAGAGAAACCGAGTTAAAAGTTGAAGAGGAAGCACTTACTATTATGTTGATCCTTAAAGGTTAAAGACTTCATTATCTGGCCAGGACGCCCTTATTCCACTTTATTTTGACATAGACATACTTGCTATATAAAGGTTCTTACTATCTTGTGAGCACCTTTTAATTTAGTGACTAGAGCAATGCATTCATTTATATGAAAATCTGTCCCTGTCTCACACATTTACTGACAAGGAGCATTACATGTTGTTATCACACACAATCAGAAGTGCTCTTGAAGCACAATTCTCCACATCTTCCTGCAGTACGCAGCTGAATCAGGTGCCTCTCAACTCAAGGACATCAAAGGCTGCAAGTCAATCAACAAGCTTCAGTTCATTTGAAAACAGTGTCCCTTGCAAACTAGCAGTCCTCTGATTACATTCTGCCTCTCACATCTCATTTTAATTAACCCATCACCATCCTGCCGGCAGGATTTGAAACGTGTTTTCTGTAAAAGATCACCAAAACTGCAAAGTTTATCGTTGAAAGTAACTGTAAAAACAGACATTACCATCAAGATTTTAACTTTCCTACCAATAGTTGGAAATATTTGGAAAGCATCAGCTGTACTTGAGTTAATCCATGTATGTTAGCATCTTTACATGATATTACTGTGCTTGCCACAACCCCGGTGTCATTCTGGACTCCACCCTCTCCTTCCAATCCAACATTAAATCTGTCACCAAAAAACATAGACTGTATATAAAAACATCCGAGTACACTACCTCTTCATCTACACCGGAAACCTGACTGAGCGAAGTCTGCTAATTGATGTTAACATTAACCATTAACTGGTTAGCTTTGGCTAGCGAAAGACAAAAACAAAATGTATGTCACTCACCTAAAAAAATGAACAGTGACTCCTAGAGTGTCTGTTAGTCCAATCAAATGCTGAACAAGACACTTTTAATAAACAAAACATTCAAATAAACTAACTGTCATTAAGTGAAAATACAATGTGAAAGGGTCAAAGTTATGAGACCAAACTGGTAAACGTATGCAATCTCTCCTGATGACGGCTCGCCTTGTTAGCCACCTGTCAATCAAAGGTAGTCACGCCCCAAATCATACGATTCTTTATCTTCTAATTTCTTCTAAATTGGACCATTATTTACACAATTAACATCATATAGTCTTTTTTACTAGTGATTGGGACCATAGTGTTGTCCTAAAAAAAAATTCTGAGGTAATAAATCAAGTGAGACTTTCTTTTATTGAGATAGATAGGGCCCAAATACTTCTGCAACCGCTATCAGTGCCCCCTGTTGGAATTTTTGGTAGAATGCAGGCTGAAGGCACTTCAGGGTTTGCCTCAAACCTGGAGGTTGCCAACTGCAAAAAAAAACACAGTATATCCAGAAGTCTGAGGTCTTAGAGTTTACCCTGTCAAGGCCCTGGCAGCACATCAGCGCCACCCTAATCCATCTCCACCAGCTCCCAATCAAGTCACGAATAGACAACAAACTCCTCCTCCTGACCTACAAATCTCTCCATGCCCTCGCCCCACTGTACATTTTCAAAAAAATCCTCAAGCACCACCTTGGCCTCACTTAAAAACCCCTTCACCCTGTCATTACTTTTCAAGATATGTCCCACGTAAAGCATCCTTGAACCTCTTGAAGGGCGCTACATAAATTTAAGTTAAGTTTAAGTAAATCTTCAAAGGGTTAACTAGCTTGCTTGTGGCTGAACCATTACATTTAATGGAAAGTTCGATGTCTGGTGCATCATTTTATAGATGTCTTTAAATTAAGTCTGGTATATTTTGTCATTGTATCTTAAAGAGAATTTGAAATTGAGCTTGAAAAGTGCTTGCACAACATGAGTCCACAGGGGTTTGGCCGGGTCTGTCTGATGTTAGGATCGTTATCTTTCCCCTAATCCCTGAAGAACAGTATGTCTGGTCATACATTCCCTTCATCATAACAAAACACCAGAATTATTAAAACTGTGAACTCTGATGTGTGGAGGACATGATCATCATTCATGACAACGATTAAAATACAGTTTTCCGCTTCAACCCTGATTTTTGTGTAGTTTTTTAATTGGATTTGTTTTAAGTCCCAAATGCTTTTATTATCTAAGTCCTCCATCATATAAAAATAATCTTTGAACATGTGACCCCACACAACATTATACTGGCTTCTCTGTTTGCAAGTTCCTTGTCGAGTTCTGAGAGAATGTGAGATCAAGTAAAGCAGATTCCAAAATGGGGTCATAGCAACTTTGTGTGTTTGTGTGTTTGTGTGTGTGTGTGTATTGACAGTCTGTTTCCACAACAAACACTTTTCTATTCTTTCTTTTTTTTAATCTTCAAGGAAGTTTGGACCTCACAAGAGTCAGATCTTAGACAGCGGCGCATACACAAACTTCCTGTTAGTCTCGGCAGAGCTGCTGTCAGTCATGCCTGGTGTCAAAGTGTCAGACTTATCAAAAGTGAACTGATAATGAGAAACTAAACAGTGTGACACAGGCAGGGAAAAGTTTCAGACATTTGCAAATATAGCAACCATTTAGATTCCTTTCATTGCTTAGTTTGGAGAGGGGGAGTTGGGACAAGCTGAGCAGGATGGAGGACAGACAGAGGAGAAGAGTGGACACAGCTACCATCTACTGGAACAGCAGCCTCTAAAACCAACAGATGGCAGCTGCTGATAGACTTGTTACAATGCCATCCACAACAGTGTTTTGGTGCCATGAATGGGCCATTTTGGAAGTGCTGTTGGAGGAGTTCAGAAGGAGGCAGCAGAGAAGACAAGACTTCATGATTTTCTCTTTCGGGTAGACAATACAGTGAACAGAGTTGTGCTCCCTCCTTGTTGCAGTGTCATAGTACTTTGTTCAATAGGGCAAAAAATCTTGCAAAACATTGTAACAGTTGAGATTTCTGGCACGTGCAATGTAGTAAGTAGATTTTATTGTTCCAAACATTGTTTGTTTGGATTTGTAAGGGTGGGGTGTTACGTCCCAGAGGGCTTGTTGTGTGTTTCTGCCTCTCCTCACCCTTTCTGTTTCCTTCCCAGGTGCTAATAACTTGATTGGGATCAACCTGGAAAGCTGATTTCCACCTGTGGAGCTGGCCAATCAGAGGTGGTGTGTTCCAGCTGAAAAAGGCCCATTGTCAGGATCACCGTCTGCCATCTTGTCCTTGTTTTGTCTCCGCAAGACTTGTGTTTTGTGTGCTGTGAAACTTAGATGTAATTTGTTAGTGCAATTTTGTGGTGGTGAGATTAGGGCGTTAGGTAAGTTGGGTACCCTACATTGCATCACATAGATAATTTCTGTTAGACAAACTGGGGTTATTGGTTGGTGCCACACATGTATTTATTGATAAACGATGTTTGTAGATAAGTTAGTTAGGTATTTTTTAGGAGATTGTTTCGTTATATACTAGTTTAGTCAGGCCTTGTTTTGTTTTTCTAATTTCAATTATTTGGCACCACCACCTCGTCCCATTCCTCCCACCCTCTTGTGAACCTTATTTGCACCCTTTAGGTTGAAGCACTGTTAAATAAAACTCATTTAATTTACACCTCACTTTGACTCCTGAGGGCAGTTCCATCAACGTGGCTAAACAAACCGTGGCTGCATTGAGAAAGCCTGGTTAGAATGAACACCAACTTTGACTTGAGGCTAAAGCTGTTCCACTAACGCAGCTCAGCCGAGTCTAGTCAACGATAACTCAACCCAGGCTAGACAAGCTGGCATATGTTCGCGAACGCGGAGTATATAAGCAGCCCGTATTAATCGATCGTGGAACAGCTGGGATCAGCCAATAAGATGTCACAAAAAGTGGTGAAAATCAGCACTGAAGGAGCTTTATGAAGAATATCAAGTGACGGTCACAAAAAGAGGTGAAAAATAGCTGATTTTTCCTCGGCGACCGAGCAAACGATTCTGTTGGAGCATTATGAAGAATATAAAGTGACGGTCACAATAACAGACAATACTACTGTCATTAACAGAGCCAGGGAGATGGCATGGCAAAAAATGCAGACTGATAAAATGCACGAGTATTTAAAGCCTTTAAAGCCTTATTGTGTTGTTAATAAATTATCAATAAAATCACTAGATCAATAAGAGTGGTTATATTATCAGTAGGCTGGATAATAACAGCTGTATGTTCACAGTTAGCTGGAGGCTAAGTTGGGAGAACTCACAACTAAAATGAATTTACTGTAAATTGGCCTAACTGGGTGAAGTAACCCTGTCCTATATTAATTATTCAGTTACATTACATCCCAACATGAGAAATCTGAACAGCCAAAAAACGACTTGTACAAGTGAAAACGTAATAATGTATGGTTATTGGATTGGTATATGGATTATGTATGGCAACATAATCAGCTAAGCCCACATGTTTTCTTTTACAGGTTGTCGGCGCGATCTGCAACCATCATATGCTTATGGGAACTGAAAACCAAAAACTCGATATGGAGACAAAAAGCTAAAAATTTAATAATTAAATTGGAGATAAAGTAACAAGATAATGATGTAAGTATACATTTTACCACAGCAGAAGGTCCTGGTTTAGAATGCATTTGTTTTTTTGTCTTAACAGCTAGAACAAAATGAATAAATAAAAGACAACTAAAAACTTTTACACACTTTTCTTAAATTATACATGTTTAGCTTTCAAATAAAGGGTTCATTCCAAAACAAAAGTTGCATGAATTAAACAACAGACTGACTGAAATAGGTATAGCCTCGTCAAATTGTGTGAAAAAAGGTCTAAACCAGACTGTAACATAAAAAACTAAGTCTAAACTTTCCGCACTGACATGACAAAAGTGACACGCGCAAACAGAAAAGTGACAGAACTATCTTTTGGGATTTTGTTTCCGCCCTTCAAGAATTATATGACACACAGCTAAAGTAAGATCGACAGTTAGCCTGCCCCGAAGCAGGCTAGTTCAGTGGTGTAAGTTACCATGGTTACCGAGCGAGGAGTCACATAAACCACTTTGATGGAACGCATCTCTCACTTAAATTAGCGAGGCTTATCATAATAAGCCAGGCTTTTCCTTAATCCACGTTGATGGAACACCCCTCTGCACTTTATGGTTGTTGTGTTGCTGTCCTCATTATTTTTAAGAGGGGACGTAACAATTATACAAGATTTAGAAATGTTTTAACTTAATCAGACTCAACTTCCAGGCAAGTAAAATACTTCCCCCCATAGTTAGAAATAAAACCATTGTGCCTTTTTGTCAAATGTAATTTGGAGCAACAGTGCAGATAATATTGAGTTTGTGTCTGTTCTGCTCCGATTCTCCTTCACACCATCTGAGTTTTAGCACATCATGTCTTTGCTCTGAGGTCTTTATACATCGGAGTAATGTGCCGACTCTCACAATACAAAGCGTCACAAATGCAGTCGTCGATCTTCCTCTCCTGCTTCTTCCACAAAATCGTCTCTCCTCCCTAGTGCCATAAATTCAAAGTGTTGCCTCGTGAATTATTTTTTCCATCACATAAGGCATTGTCATTTCTTTGAATGGCCCAGCTGGTGCTCTGTTTGAATGCCTCTGTGAATTAAACTGAAGAGATAATGGCAACTCTATGGGCTTTTTTTTTTTTCAAAACATGAAGCTCTGTCAAGTCTTCATGGCTGTGATTGGTCCTTACTCCACAGTCATGACTTCCTTCCGTCTCGGTTGATTTGATGTCAATGGAAATTCAACAAATTCAAACTTGTGATAATACTGTGTCAGTTTATTATTCATGGTGGTTCAACCACTGTTATTTCCTTCACTGCATGTAGTCATAGATCTCATTTCAAATGCAAAATAAATGCATTTAACTTTAGACACTTTGGGAGTGATCATGAATCTTTTCTCTTACGTTTGTTAATAATAGAATTAATTCATCACCGATTTGGTTAATCACGATCCTACTCAGTCGGATGTGACTTCCAGGCAACTGTGTTTCATTTCTCATCACTATCTTCTTTTTGGAAGGTAGCTTTGTTTATTTTCTCTAAACCAGTTATTAGTGACTGATGTATCCGTCTCGCCAACATCATTTTCAGTCCAAACAGGAAATGTGGCAGATGTTGCCAAGAGCAGTTTACTGAAACCAATAATTACTGATTTTTGTTGGACTACTTAGAGGCAGCCAAACAAGTTTTGAAAACAACATTGGTAAATCAACACCCTTTAAAATTATACGGATCACTGATATTATCGGAGATGTGGTCTATGAGGGAAGTAGGGAAACTGAAAAAATCAGGCATAATAAAATCCATCAGTTTAATTAAAATTGTTGTAAACTTGTTGTAAACGTTTCCCCCTTTTTTTACTGGGATAATTTTCATCAGTATTGGCCAAGAGAAATATGTTTAACTCTGTTTTTTTCCCAAGTAATTATAAAAAGCCGTCTATTTAAAACAAAAAATGCAACTTGAATGTACGGTTACGTTGTAACCCTGGTTCTCTGGGAACAGGGAACCAAGGTTACAACATAACCATAGGTTCTCTATGATCATGAGACTATCTCTCAACTCCGTTTCATATTTCATATGTAGTGGTTAGCTTAGAGATAGTGTGAAGACGATAGGGAACTTGCAGTGCTGCAGGTGGTTTTCACAGACATCAGGGCATGGGTCATCTTGTCAGATAAACCCATGAAAGGAAATTCAATTAAAATAGTACATTTGTACTGTCAAAGTTCTGAAATTGGGGTAAAATTATGTTAACAACTATTAAATATAAAATATTCTGCCAATTTAAATGAATGCAACTAATAGCATTAAGTATTATATCATAATAAAGACATATAGACTTTGACTCACCAGCCCCAGACTTAGTCTTAAACTAAATAACATTGACAGACTTAACTTACTTAATTAAATTAAATCCTAGTTCAGTTGTCTTTTTGTCTCTTGGTTGGTGTAAATGTGACTTATCTTACACTCAGATAAACTCATCTTGACAACAGCCCATAGAGCAATAAGTTTGACCACAATTTCAAGTATGCTGAACATACTTTTACAGCAGTCACTTCCACTCAGGGGATTCCACACCTTCCCTCCTTTGTCTGGCCTTTGTCTGCCTGCAGCTGCCAGCAGTGTTTCCTGGACTGCAACTACATGTCACATTCAATGTCTGTCAAATTCTTACCTCACACAGAGACAGAATATAACTGTTGTCATGCAGATGATTTGTTTTGTCGAGCTAATAGATGAATGAGTGAATCATTCATTGGTCATTAGTGTTGACCAGCCTGTGGCCTGATGCGCTCACTCGCCCCCTCCAGAGACAATAATGGGCACCAAGGCGAGGCCAGTAGATGGATCTAATGAAAGAATTATTGCAGAAACCATTTCTCTCCAACATGTGGGTGGATGATGGGAAGGGTGGAGCTGGCGTATCTCTGTCTGTCGCCTCTCATCTCTCTCAGAGTACCTCTGCTTTGCATCTACGTCTCACTCGCTCTGACAACAGCTGTGTTTCAGACAAAAGAGGAGGAAAACAAGAGTAAATATGACAGCAGAGATATCGCTAATCACATTTTTCTAATTATTTTTCAAGTCTGTTTCCTGGCGTCTCAATCTGACTATCTAATAGAGCTGCGTGTTGTGCCTCTGAATCGTGCATGCCAGAAATAAAGAGCGAGTGCCTGGCTTTCTGATCAACACCAAGCTTTGAGTCCCACCGTGTAATGACCACGTACCAATTTGTTTGTGCCAATTAAAATATTAATGAGGCTAGATGTGATAGCATCTCCTGCCCAGTGGCAACTCTTCTCACATACACAGAGGCTTTGTGGAGTGCTGAATAGACCAGCGGCAGTTTAAACACACTGCCTACTGCTCATTTGTACCACAACAAATGTGTAACAGGTGACAAGAGAGCACACAGTGTTGACGTCTAAATTCACTGTTATCATCACTGCAAGAAGTCAGGATCACTGCCAACGAGTCAAACTAACAACAGGAAGCACCGATAGGACAACAGCTGCAGGATACCACATTCGGTTTGGTGCTAAAGCAGAAAGATTTAGTTTCTACTCGCAATTAGTGATGACAAGCCCACCTGATTGTGTCGTAGTGTGTTGGAGGATTTCTTCAAGTCACATCTTAATTTTGCATAAATTCAGTGATGAAGATGCCAGAAACTCACACTTCAAGCTAAAGTGCAAATGAGATAGAAAAGAAATGTGCAAATTACTCTCACTTCAGGGACTAAGTGTTTCCAGGAGGACTGTTCCTGGAGTCAGGAAAAAAGCTGCTGCTGCTTCTCAGGTTCACACCTCAGAGACAGGAGGTCAGCTACTATGCGGGCGAAAAGAACATGAGCGTGTGTTTTTTTCTTTTTCTTTTTTCTTCTTTCTTTTTATGTGTGATTACAGAGAGTGCAGAGGTTAAGTGATCTGTAATCTTTCTTGTTAGCTTTGTCTTTCAGAAAATCTTTTCTTTTTTTTTTGCTGTTTCTTGGCGTAATACCCCTATTTTAATAGTAGTTAGTTAATAGTTTTATTTCAATCAAATCTGATTTGTAGTTTATGAACATTGCAGGCAGGATCATTGGCTGCCCTCCTCCATCTTTGGAGCAGATCGCCAGCACGTTACCTGGGCAGAGACTTTCAGGAAAACGCTACAGGTCACACAAATCACGGACAAACAGACTAAAGAACAGTTTATTTCCCACAGCAGTCGCCACTTTATCTTTTCCCTTAAACTATTAATTATATTTAAGACTATTTATTACATGTGTGTAATGTTTGAATGTCTTTTTTAAGCACCTTATATACCTTACCTTATGAGAAGCACATGTACATTTCATTGTATATTTATTTTTGATACAGTGACAAAAAAGGAAATCTGTTTACACAATGTTGTGGGGACTTTTCTTCCTTATGAGAACAAAATACAGGACTCTAAAACATAAATCTTTAAGATTTACAGTAATTACAGTTTATGTAGTGTTACCTCAGAGAAAGGGTTAGGATGAGGCAAGTAACAGCTAAGGAGAAAGTCTCCAGAAAATAAATATAATTAAATTCAGTAATGTCCTCTCAAGTCATGGAAGGAAAATGTGTGTGTGTATACTTGTCAATACTACATAGTGAGGACCGTTTAAAAGATTTTAATCAACACAGTGAGAACGTTTTTGAAAATTAAGGACATTTACTTCTTAAGAAGTCTGATTGAGGGTTAAGACTTAAGACTACAAGTTTTAGTTACAATAAGGTTCAGGTTAGGGGCGAGGGAATTCATTAAGTCATTGAAGGGTCATCACAAAGATGCAAGGACGTGTGCCTTTGTGTGTGTCTGTGTGTCTGTGTGTGTCTGTGTGTGTCTGCGAGAGTGCTTTCTTGTGCTGCTTTGCCCGAATGCTCAGGTTCATAACAGCTCTGTTCATTTCACCATGACTTCTGTTTATTTGTGCGTGGCACTCATTGCCAGACTAACGTCTGTGTAATTGCATTATCTTTGCTGTGCTGTGTGGAGCTCCACACTGGGTATTGATAAAGTAATATACTTTTTTTTAATATATAAGTCAAAGAGTTCATTCGAAAGTAATATCATTTGTATCGTACAATAGAGACGCTTAGCAAGTCTTTTTTCTGATGTCTGCTTCTTTTTTCTTTTTTTTTACTCTGCCAAAGCTGTAATCACTCATTTCAAACCCCTCTGCAGCTGCAGTCATTACACAAATTGCTGTATTAAAATAATGTCAATTTAATGGGGTGTGAATGAGGAGGACCCAGAGAAGTGGTGAGGAGTGAAAGCAACACGTCATCAGAACAGCACAAATGTTCATCTGCAGCTCCACGTGGAAAACTGACGAGAGTTTTAACTTTAAAGTTCCTGCAGGGGAGTTCACTTGTGATTAGCCTTCTGACAAAATAATGGAAAGCCTAAAGCATGACATTAAAATCCAAAATAACACCTTCAGTTTTTCATTGATCACCATGTGTTGCCAAGAGCTGCAATGCAATCCAATAGAAGTCCAGCGAGTCTCAGCTGTTCCTGAGGCTTTGTAGCATACTGCCTTCGTTCAGAGTTGCATTTGGTTTTAAAATGAGCAATAATGAGTTATGACAAAATCTTTCAGGCTGATAATAATATCATAGCAGTTCGTTCTTAAGGAAAGGCTATAATTAAAAGCACAAAAGAACATTTGTAAGGCCTTTTATTTTCAGATTTTATTAAATTCAAGTGAAACATACCCAAACCCAGTCTTTTTTCTACAATGTCATTCAAAAGCACTGTACAAATGAGAGGTAATACAACACAAGCAAAGATGAAGTCAAGAAACATAGCAAGAGTAAGTGCTGTGGGTTCAGTTTGAGTCCATCAGGACACAAGTGCTTTTAGGTCATTTAGGTCCTGATTCCATCTCCTCGTCTCTGCCCTGGTAAACCTGCCTGCCTTCTGTCCCCGACTCTGATTCCAGCCTGTGTGTGTTTCCTGGTTGGATTTTCACCGTTCCTGTGTTGGTGTCTGCTGCTCCGGCTTCTCTGAAGAGGATTACTCGCCAGTCGTCTTCCCTGCTTCAGAGCTGTGCTCGGGACTCTGGTATTTCTGCATCATTCAAAGACTCTAGTTGCAAGACTGTGTTCGTGTTTATTGTTTCCTTTTGTGTGTGGAACAGTAAAAGAGACCTCACTCTCAATCTTGGTTGTACTGCATTTGGATCATGCCTGATTCATGACAGGTGTTCAGTAAAGAGTTAGGTCTTCAGTCTCTTCATAAAGATTTTTACGGATTCAGCAGGTCAGATGGAGTTTGGAAGTTCGTTCCATCACCGGGGAGCTACAGAGGAGAAGAGTCTGGTGTGAGACACAGAGGCCTTCAGCAGCAGAGGAACCAGACCTCTTTCACTCGAAGAGCAAAGTGGGAGGGAGGGTTTGTGGACTTGAACAAAGGAGTTCAGAAAAAAAAAAAAAACATTTATTGACCCTTTAGATGTGCTAGTTGGTCTTTGTCATTACCTTTAGACAGAGCGAGGCAAGCTGTTTTTCCCAGTTTCAAGTCTTGGTGCTAAGCTAAGCTAACATGCACTGCACTTCTCCTGGTTCCAGCTTCAAATTAACTGTATGGACATGAGAATGGTGTCAGTCCTCATGTCTAAATCTCAGCAGGAAAGCAAAGTCAATGATGGTGTTTTGCCACAACTAAATTCAAATGTTGGTAAAGCATTCCTACATCTTAAAACAGCCCAAAGATTATTGGCCAGCATAATGAAATGTGTAGACAAATCCAAAAACATTTTACTCTTTAGTGTTGTGTGGAGGTGGGATGGCTCTGTGTATCATGCCAGTTCTGTTGGGAGACATAGACGAACATCTGTTGTTTCACAAGCTACTGGCAACAGTAGCCTAGATTTAGGTCCCTAAATCTAACCAGAGAGAGCAGCAGCAGAAGATAAATTGTCGGTGTTTATGTGACTTTGAAAAGCTGGACCCATCTGTGAGTAATTATGTCTGTTTGTCTCCAGGTGAAATTTCCACACAAAAACATCTGCAAGGATCTCATCCAAAGGGCTGAACGAAAACCATCGCTCATATTTATTGCCAGTCACAAAATTAATTAAAAACTCTAGCAAGCTTGATCTCTCGTACTTTATATCTTCCAAATAACACATTTGCAACAGTTTGAATACAAAATGAGGCAACTGCTATTTACAACAAATACGAGTGTCCAACGTTAATGTGAACAAAGGTTTAAAATGTAGCACGAGTGGTGATTATAATAAGAGGTTCCTGATGGGGAGTTAATCACAGCTCAGCACTTGAGAGGGACAGGTGTATTTTTCACGTTGTGCAACCCCTACCTTTCACACTTTTAAATGTGTCAAGGAGTGAAAGTTTAGTTTATTTTAACTTTTCTGAATGATCACTCAAATGTCAATGGCTGTGTCACACATTTAGGATGCCATACCTGTACTCATTCTTTAAGAGAGAAGAAGAGTGATAGTTTGGAGTTGTTGTTTTTTTAGCGTATACAAGACTGGGCTGTACTTGTCTTTTTTTGCTTATATCAGGTTTTTGACAAATACTATATTTTTGTTGAGTTCCAAAATACATGACTAAAAATGTTGTGCCTTTGTAAATCCTCTTTGATCGTTTTCAGAATTTACTTTTACTTCTTAACACTAAAAGAAAAGGTAAAATTTGGAGGTGTTATTTATGAATGAATGATCTTGATTGGATGATTTTCAGCTGTATAATTTACATCTTGAAAATCTAATTGTGAAATTATGTGAATTTCTCCATAAATACATTACAAATCAAAAAAAGGAATAGGCTGAAATACACATGGCTTATTTTTGCCTAACCTATACAATCCAAAACCAAGAAAATCAGCAATAGAAATAAAAAATAATAATACAAACAAATAAATGAATAAATAAAATAAACATCTACATTATAGTCTAATTCATATTCCCTGAAAATCAATTCACATTATAATCACTAATTATTTGACATTTTAAAGTTCTTCTATTCATGCATTGGTTATCATTAACTGGTCCTGCCCACCTGAGATTAAGATGGATAAATTGTATGTTTGACTGCCCTGATTTACACACTGAAATGCGCGTCTGCAAGCCCTGTCTGTACTCTCTCCCATTGCAGCCTGTGGACTCCTTCCAGCCTCTCGTCTCTTTGCTGAGCAGAAAACCTTCCATCTTTACAACATGCTCCCCTCTTATCTCTCGCTGCCAGTGGGTGTTGGCGATTACTTTAGCACCTGAAATCGGCTGCAAGCCCTCATGTGCTGGGTGTCCGTCTCACCAGAGCGCCAGTGTCCTTAATGAGCCTCTCTGTGAGGGTAAGAGACTGCAGATATTTCCTACGTATCCTCCTACTGATGTATTTTAATGAGCCCATCTCTGAGGGTGAAACTACGCATGACTTTTACCCCATACTGAAAACTTTATTTCTGCTTTCATCTCTCTACCTTACTGCTTGGGTCTGTGTTTTATCCTCTCTCAACCTTTGCAGAATTCAATCACGCCCCCCAACCCTCTCTTCTTCTTCTTTTATCTGTATGCCTCCCCTGACTCCTTCCCAACCACAGTCTGTCTCATCTTCAGTATTGAGGATTCTCTCTCATCACAGCGCTCAAAATAGTAGTACTATTCCGAAACTCTGACGCTGTACTCATTGTCATAAAAAGTAGAAATGCTGTGTTTAGTCCTTGCTTCCATCTGTCCTGCCTTTCTAATTTTCTTTCACTCATTCATCCTTTGAATAAGTTCCTTTGACCTCAATTACTCCATCCGTTATCTTGGCTGCAATTAGACTTTAAATTAAGGAATACTGGGCTAATTTTTAAGTGTTAGACTATATCTAATATATATCATAATACCTACAATTATAGAAGAGTTTTATATTGGCAAAGAGGCTAAACAAAATTATTTGTATCCATTTAAACAATAAAATGAAAGGAGGATGCAACATTTGTCATTACCATGGACTGTATATAAAGTTTGTGGCCCGTATGAAACATCGAGTTCAATATTAAGGCTGTCTCCATCTCTGTTTTTTTAAACCAGGACAGACCATATTTGGACTGGGGAGGTGCAAGGACGGTTGTATCTAAAAATAACTCTTAATTCTAAAACTAAATGTATGTTACTGTTACGTGCCAGAGGACTGTTTGTGTGTGTTTCTGACTCTCCTCCTCCCCCCTCCTTTTTGTGTCCTTCCCAGGTGCTAATAAGCTGATTGGGATCCACCTGAAAAGCTGATTTCCACCTGTGGAGCTGGCCAATCGGAGGTGGTGTCTTCAGGCTGAAATAGGACCATTGTGAAGATCACCGAGGCCATCTTGTTTTTGTTATCTCTGCCTTTGAGACTGGTGTTTCGTGTGCTTGGACGTTTAAAATTTGATTTGTTAGTGCTATTTTGTGGTGGTGAGGTTGGGACTAGGTAAGTTGGGGGTACCCTGTACATTTTGCATTCACGTAGGTTATTTTCTGTTACTCCATTAGTTTATTGGTTGTGCCACCCCTGTATTGTTTTGAAAAGCCTTTTTTGTAGATAAGTTAGTTAGGCCTTTTGTTTGTTTGTTTTACTTCACAGCTAGTTTAGATAGACATTCTTTTGTTATATTTGTTTCAACTTTATTTTGGCACAATCACTTGTCCCATCCTCCCCCACCTTAGTGTGTCTTTCTTTTGTTGTTCATAAAATAAATTTTAAATTTAAATGTAATTTAAATATCACTTTTGACTTTGTTTAATTTTCTGATTGTTGTGTTATTGTCTGCTGGCTGGGTTTGGTCAGTGGACATAACAGTTACTTACTGGAAAAATTGAACAGAGACTTCTTAGAGTGTCTTTTAGTCCAACTGAAGGCTGAACAAGACATTTTTACATGAACAAAATTTTCAAATAAACTTTCATCAAATGAAAACACATGGTGAAAGTTCTGAGACAGAAAATTTTGATGTCCACAGTGCCGTGGGGCTACACATTGTTCTGCTTCTATCCTGATCCTGTCAATCAAAGGTAGCCACGCTCCAAATCATTCCCTGCTTCGTCATCTATTTCCTTCTAAATGGGACCATTAATTACACATTTACATCATATTGTATTGAAGTAGACTGGAAACTAGCGGTTGAGACCATAGTGTTGCCACAAAATTCTTTTCAAGATTTTAAGTCGTCTCATGTTGTATTGAGATGGATAGGACCGGAGTGCTCTTGCAACCACTGTTAGCAACCCCTGTTGCACTTTTGAAAGATTCCAGGCTGAAGGCACTTCCAGGAAGAAGCTGTTTTTCAGTGTGGTGATAAGGGACTTTAATTATTATATACTTTATTCTGCGCAGCCTTCTTCCTGGCTAGGCAAACAGTCCATTGGCAGGGTGGGTGGAGTCCTTCATGCAGGACACATTCCTCCTACACCTTTGGCAAAAATGTCTGACAGGGTGATAGTATGAAGGTATGTTAGGTATGTTTATGTTTCCAGAAGGAATGCTCTTAATGCATCAACATCTAACTGGTGATTGTGGTTCATATAGTAAATAAATTAAGTGTGGTTGTAAAAGTGCAAGTGGCTGTGGTGTTAGAAGGCAAGAAGGCACACTGGAATTGCAAAGATTTTTGTAGTTGTAAATCTAACAAATAATACAAGTGAAGCTAATAAAGGTCAATTAAATGTATGCATGAGAATACATGCACTGTATATATCACCTATATTTATATATGTCTGACCGCTTAGGAACTGAGTTGGAAATAACGTAAATACACGGCCAAAATGAACATATCTATTTGATCAAATAATCATCTGGTGATACTCTCAATAGCTTGAAATGATTAATTGACACCAAGATTGACCTTCTAAGTGGCTACGAGATATATTGGTTCTAATAGATTTTATATGGCTGTCATCTTGGATCCGCCATCTTGATGAAGCTTATGGTGTTGGAGAGCATGTGGAAAAATTTTGTGTCTGTGATTATCACTGGGTACAACAAAATGAGTACATTCATTCAGCACATGTGATGAATTTCTCTTCTTTCTCCCTTTCCCCTCTTCACTATTGGTATTTCTCCAAGATCCCATTTATCTCTCCCTTGCCTCCATCCATCCTGCTGTCCTATTTCTCATTCACTAGTCTGTGATGCCATCCTTTTAATCTCTTCCTCTGTCCCTGGTTACTCCATCCATCTCTAACTCTAACTTCTCTCTCCTTTAACTTCCCACCCTTCGCGTCTCCTTTCATCTCTTTGCATCACTCTGTGTCCCCGCCTCTCACCCTCCTGTACCAAACTTTTGTTTTACCGTGAATCATCTCTGTCAGAGTCTCCTTCCCTCCCTTTTCTCTCCTTTCATCTCCCCGGTTTTTCCTCCTCCCCTCGCTGTGGTCGCTCCCTAGTCCTCACCTCCTTCTTTCTTCATCCTTTGCTTCTGTGTGAATTTGTGTTCATGGCTGTCCAAGAAACTCACATTGTATTAATTTCACACTCATTCCCTTCCTGGCTTCTCGCTCCCAGTTGTCTTTTATTGCACTTACTGGTTTCATCGTGTTTCCTCAGCATCCCGGTGCTCATCTGAAATGTTCAGCCTTGTGCAAACACACCTCTGTATGATTTGCATGTAAACACTTCCTCTGGTGTCCTCTCCCAGCATGCTTTTCCACACTGGCCTGGTTTCTTGTGTGCATGTAGATGTATTGCCCCACTGTGTCTCCAAACTTTTTTAATTATGCACAGCTTTATTTGGCATGAATGAAGCTTTTGATCACATGCCAAAGCATAAACCTAAGGAGGACATGATTAAATAACAACAAAACCACTGCCAAGCTTACAGCTCTGTGTGCTTTTACCTAAAACATTTGCATGCTATCTTGCCACATAGACACAGCTAACAAGTCATATTCAACATCTTAGTTTAACATGTATACTAACGTTTGTCATCGTTCTGCAGGTATTTCATCATATTTGTTGAGATGTTTGTTTCCCCAATGATGGGACTAGAACTTAAAGGCAACATAATTATTACAACGTATGCTGAGAGTTGCATGCAAGAAGTATTCAGAATCTTTACTTAAGTGAAAGTACTAAGCTAAAAGCACAAAAGTATCAACATCAAAATGTACTTAAAGTATCAAAAGTAAAAGTACTCACTCTGTAGAATGGACTCACTCAAATTGTTTTGTATATTCTAAATATACTAGTGCTCAAAAGTTTGGGTTCACCCTGAAAATGTCTGTGTTGTTTCCCATGAAAATAAACAGATTTTATTCATGAAATGAGTTACAAAATTAACCGAAACTACACTGACAAGGGTAGAAATAATCATTTTAACCTGTACAAATCTCCAACTTTAACTCTAGATACTCAACCAGCCTGAGGAAGGATCATTTTATTGCATCTCAAATCAGTACAGAACAGTTTCCAGCTGTGCTAACATAAAGTTCAGTGTTTTAATGATCAATGAGCCTTTCAACACTATAAATGTGGATTAACAAAATGTGCCACTGGAACACAGGAGGGATGGTTGCTGACAATATATAATATATATTTCATAAGAAAATCAGCCGTTTCCAGCTTTAATAGTCATTTACCACATTAACAATGTCTACACTGTATGTCTGTTAATTTAATTTGAAAAAAAAATTGCTTTTCTTTCAAAAAGAATGACATTTCTAAGTGACCCCAAACTTTTGAGCGGTAGTGTATATTATTGGATCATTATTGATGCATCTTCGTAAGCAGCATTTTACTGTTGTCAAGGTATGGCTCATAAAAACTACTTAATATACTGTTATGTGTTTAATTTATAAAATAATGTCTAATTACTTTAAATGTATCATGTTTTTTATGTTAAATCTTGACCTGAAAAGTCACTAAAGCTATCAATATGTGGGGGAGTAGAAGTAAAAAGGTACATAAAATGGAAATACTCAAGTAAAGAACAAGTACCTCAAAAGTGCTCTTACGTAAATGTACTTAACGTTACATTTCACCACTGATTGCATGGATATTTATAAACCAAATCTCAAGGCAATCCAATATTTGTATCAATATTTCAGCCTCTGATGACCATGCATCTCTGTATGAATGTAAGTTTGCTTGTATCTGGTTTTTAATTCTTTAGAAGTTACACTTTCTTCACCAGTGAGTTGCATTTTTTTATACAAAAATATAAGGTTTTTAAATTACCCTGAGAACATATTTTTCTCCACATGCACTCCTTACACAAATCTGAAGCTGACTGCTATTACGGCTTATCCCTCATCCCTCTCTCTTCCCTTATTAGTGTCTGGACTGTGGGCTGCAGACAGATATATCGCCACCCTCTGCCTCTCTAATAGCTTATTCGTTATAAAATATTAGTCATGTTTTCTGTCGGCAGGTCTGAAGAGTCTCCTCCCCCTCCCACGTCTCTTCATCATCACCAGCCTCTCTCCTTTTTCTTCCATTTGTGGCTTCTCACCTCTCGCTCTGTTTCTGCACAGCTCTGTTTTTCTCTTTTGTCACAAACTTTCTTTCTCTCTGTTTATTTTTCTCTTTCTCGTGTGGTCTCATGCCTGCATCATCTCTGCAAAGAAGTCCTCTCTTTTTTTATCCCTCTCTCATGTCCATTACTACAGTTTCTTTCTTTTTTCATGATCTTCTGTGTGTTTGTAATAATGAGGGTGTGGGAGTTAGGAGCTAATTATCCTGTCATATAATGATTTGGCCTCAATATGTGATGCTTTTCTACAGAAAATTGCCAATTAAATACATGAAAAACTTGCTTAAAGACCTCTATGTGCAGTCACAAAGATGAGAGCTACAGCTTTAGAGGTTTTGTTCGTGCTTCTCAGGTTGAGACCAGGTTAAGCAGCTGAGTGTTTTGGCTCCGCCCACTAGTTAGTCCCCCTCGGCTTCTGTTCCCATACAGGTACTTTTGTAGTGGCTAACCAATGAAGTCCAAATGTGACAACAGACCGACATTGCAAGCAGTGTTGCCAACTTAGTGACTATTTAGACCCCTCTAGCTACTCTTTTTCAAAAAGCGACAAGCAACAAATCTAGCAACTTTTTCTGGTGTTATTGGAGACTTCTTGAGACTACCTACCCGAGGCAGGTACTTTCTCTGATCCTCTAACCGGTGGTTGGGCATTCTTTGGCGGATCCTCTCTCCCAAGCCACACCCATAGCGGCTCATTAGAGGGAAAAGTACCTGGAAACGTGCCTATAAAGCCTGTTGCTTCCTGTGTGGTCTTTAGATTTCACAGTAAGGCAGTCTCAGACTTTGTCAAACCCAGCAGTCACATGTCAAAAATAATGTGCTAATGGTTTATATAATTTAAAAAACATCTTTTGTGCCTTTCTTCTCTCTCTCTGTCTGTGTCCAGATCTCTCCCTGGTAGCATGTCATGTTTTCTCTTCTTTTTTTCCCCTCACTCATTATGAAAACATGGACCTCCTCACTGAGTCTGTCCTGTCTGTAAATCCCCGCTTATTAGATCCAAAACCCAGCTGGCAGAAATGCATTAGCAGAACCCACGGGGCTCTCTCTGCATCACTGCCAAGCCTGCCAAGGGGATGGAGAGATAGAAATGACGAGAGAAATGGAAGAAAAGAGGGAGGGATGGAATAAACCAATAAAGTGAGGGAGGAGTGTGTTGATGCTCAGCCCACGAACAGTGACAGGAAGACTCAAAGACTTACTCTGACATCAAGATTAATCTTTAGAGGATTATCTCACACTTTATTTGGAAGTATAAATCCATAAGTGAGGTCACATGAGATGGCACTAATAATCCCTCAGTGCAGTTATATGATGTAACGTATACTGTAGATCCAATGGTCAGGGCAGTGAGTTTCTAGGTTTTTACAGGTGTTGGGGAGTACTTAATAAAAAGTGGATAAAGCCATCAGAGGCTGCAGAGGAGAGGTGTCTGATAATTGCCGACAATCTGCCGGTTGTGGCTGAAGATAAATGTAGCTTGGTTCTCTTGTTGTGCTAAGTCACGTCAAACTGTGATATTGGTGTACCCTGGTGTTTAGAAATCCGAGCAGTATGATTTTCGATACAGACACAGCTCTTTCAGCCTGTGTATAAAACTGATGTTCTACTAGGGGATGTAGTGCACAGCACTCACCTCTAGAGGTCAGTCTCTCCTGGTGAAACAGGCAGCTGAGCCGAGTAAGACGGGGAAGGTTATATCTGTTTTCAACCAATGCGAACCTAGTTATATTGCTGGGCTGGTGCTGGTTCTCACTTGGTTCAACTTGCAAACATTCTCAGAACCTGTTTGCTTTTCCACAGGCTAGAGAGCCACGTCATTACGCAGCCTGTTCTCGAGTCAGAAATGTCAGTACAGGTCGTATGTACAAGCAGCGAAAAACAAGCAATGTTGACGTACTTCACCGAGCGCTGCAATGCATCCGCCGCCATCTTACTGAGGTAGTAGCAAATGATGGCGAATTGACCGCCTCTGGTTGGGGGGTGAGGGGGTGCGGTGGGATTGACAGACAAAAGACGGGCTTTCCCAGGAGAGTGGGGTTCGTGTCCTGTGTGAAAACAAAAGTAAACCAATTTTAACTTAAGTTACATTATTTACTTAAGTTACATTATTTACTTAAGTTACATTATTTAAGTAAGTTACGTGAATCACGTTTTTAAATGTAAATTGCACTAGTCACGTGACCATTGTAACTACTTCACTTACTGTTTAAACTGTCTTTAATAACGACTCACCACAAGTTTTTTTGCCCTAAACCTAAGTCAGTGGTTTTACAACATAAATCCACAAAAACTGCAGCCTTTTTTACAACCGCGGACCATACGTGTGTGCTATTTTCAGAATGAGCCGTTGTACCACGAGCCACGATATGTTCATATGTGCCGTAAATTATACTGACACACAACTTCTTCTGCCCTCTATGTTGGAGAACCTGTTGCATTACGTCACTGTATACATCTGTGTACACTCTTTTGTAAGCTAACATTAGCGTGCTATCACATTGTAGTTAAACAAATATCATGAAATGAATGATACACGTTTTAGTTGGTCTTGTTGGTCAGATAATCCCACCCGAGCCCTGATGTTAGTGGTTTGAGGTTCAAGACCAGCAAAGATTTGGTGCTGCTGTGGAAGTAGTTTTCCTGGCCGAGAGCCAGTTCTTTGGCAGTCAAAAAGCGAAGAACTGGTACAAGATTAGGCACCGGCTCCAAACCGGCCCTGGAACTGCCTTGGTCAAAGGGGGTATAAGTGGGTGGGACATCGTTACAGGGCTAGTAAGTGCTAAATCAGTGCTGTGCAGGAACTTGCTAAAAGCGCGACAGTGTTAGCTGGCCAAGTGTAATGTTTTCATTGATGCAATGATGACCGGTGTTCCAGTTTAACCCATGTGTTGTCTTGTGCATGCACCACTTGTCCTATGGGTCCAAAATGACCCACCTTTACTAAACCCCTGAAATAAAGCAGCTCGATTGAATTTTAAAACCCAGATCTCTGTTGCATGAAGAAACAACCTCGTCGTTCAAGAAAAAGTCATTGAATTTCAAGTTGAGAAAAGATCATTAAGGAGGTTTCCTCTGCTGTTAAACATAGTGGTGGGTCATTTTTGATCCCTAAGACAACACAAGGGTTAATGAGCGACCATGTTAACGACATATCAAGTTGAAGCATAAATAAAACAAAGAACTACTTTATTATATTTTGAGACTGTGAATAACACTGTTTTTATTTATTTAGTACAGTCATAAAGTGATATAAGCCTGGATTCTTCACTTCAGGTGAAACACTGTGGCAGGCATCGTTTTGTCTTGTCTCAGTCACACCCCCTCAGGAAGAATTTGCCTTTCCATTGACTTAAATTCACACCACCTCTGAAATCCACTGCATTCATCACCTGCTGTGTGCCAGGCCTGTCACATTACCCCGTCTTGTTTTTGTCTCTGGTCCCCTGCTGTATTTTGAGCTCATATCGACAACAAAAAAAATGACAAAGAGGCAGACACGGAGGCATTTAATCCTCGCCACCCATGTATCAGAGGCACTGCTGATAGTGAAGAGTTCCCGTGGTACACCAGATGGCACATTCCAGCTGTTTGGTTCCTTCAATGTCCTTGATTGCAGATTATTTGTTCAACATAATGGTCATTATATCTCCCTGTTTGAGTCCAGTCCCATGTTGAAAATGTGTTACTGGGATTTTTCTGTCTGTTGAAATTAATTGATCTCTGAGGGAAAGCTAAGAATATGTAAACATATTGAAACTTGTTTCACATGTAGACACCAGACCAAACTGCACATAAGGTCACAAAAAAGAGAACACCATGGAAAAGACAAAGTAGAAAAAGTGAAGAAAGCTTTAAAATTGAAAAGAGGCCACGAGGCATTTTCATCTTCCTCTCATAATGATCCCTAGAAGTTTTGTTAAAGAACATTTTCCAGATTCGTGAACCATAAGATTTAATAAAACATCTTTGTGCAATATATTCTGCTTCTGCTGAAGTTTCTGCAACAACATTTAACAGCTGCAGGATTTGATCAGTGATTTCTGTTCTCTCTTAAAAGATGATGCTATTGGCAAGATGACAAAGAGCACTCCATCACTTAGGTTTAACAGAATTTCATTTGTGCACAAAATGACAAGAAGAAAAATCGAACTGGAGAAAAAGAAGTGCACGACTTCCTCTGCAGCCATCACCTGTCAGTCACAGAACATTTGTGGAGAAACTTTGAAGAATGAACTCCTGCAGTGTCTACTACTGTTTCCAAATCAAGTCATTGAAGAAATCACTTCTACCCTGTCGTCTCTTTACTTTGTCCGTTTGATCAGAAATCATTAAAAAAGCAGCATTGATCAGAGCCTTAACAAAGTGACACATGTAAGATCGAAATACACCAGCATACGCTAGTAAAGAATGAATAAATCAGAAATCGTTATTAATTAAAGAAGCTCCCAGCTTTGAATTGGGTTCTTTTTACAGACTTATCCACTAACTGACGTGTGATACATGTTCACAGAGATGTATAGACACACATCACAGTAAAAGAGGGCAATGTGGGAGCAGCCTCAGCTGGGTTACCGTAAATACTTAATGATGTTTTCATAAGAAAATAGCTTCATTGAATAATAAATACTGTAATCTACAAGATCATATTCCACCCAAGCCCGATTTAGAAACTTTTGATTGCATTTGATGCTGATATCGTAGTGGTAGACTATCTATTTACATAAGACTGTAGTCACTCTACATTAAATTCATATTATTTCCATTATAATGCATTGTATACATTGAAGGCAAGTGGAGTCCATATGTATGCATTGCTTTAGATTATGAAATTATGCTCATAGTTGCATTAAAATATACACTATCGCTCAAAAGTTTGGGGTCACTTATAAAAAATGTGCTTTTCTTTCAAAAATTATGACATTTCTAATTAAAATAACAGACATACAGTCCAGACATTGTTAATGTGGTAAATGACTATTAAAGCTGGAAACAGCTGATTTTCTTATGGAATATCTATTATATATTGTCAGCAACCATCACTCCTGTGTTCCAGTGGCACATTGTGTTAATCCACGTTTATAGTGTTGAAAGGCTCATTGATCATTAAAACACCTGAGCATTACGTTAGCACAGCTGAAAACTGTTCTGTGCTGAATTGAGAAGCAATAAAATGATCCTTCCTCAGGCTGGTTGAGTATCTAGAGGTAAAGTTGGAGACTTGTACAGGTTAAATTATTATTTATACCCTTTTCAATGTCTTTACTATATTTTCGATTCATTTTGTAACTCATACCATGAACAAAACAGTATGTTTTCATGGAAATAAAATAGACATTTTCTGGGTGACCCCAAACTTTTGAGAGCTAGTTTATATTCTAGATATTTAATAATTTTTCCATTATGCTCTGACAAACCAACAACCAACCAAGTTTCCTTGGTGGAGGTAATCATACATTCTTATGACTGGGGGGCATTTTAACACCTTCATGCAACTATATTCACTGAAGATATTTCCTCTGCAGATCCCTATCGCCCTAATTAGCTGCAATGTGGTGCCAATTAGAGGGAAGGTTGGAATTTCCACTGAAAGAAAAGTTCAATTTAAAAACCCAAGTCAATATTACTTCATTATTAATTTATTAGTGGAAACATTTCACACAAGCATGTTCTGCTGTCCTGCTGTGGAGGCTCATCAGCTGATGAAGCTCACCTGAGCCTTTGGCCTTTAAAAGCTGGCTCATGATTTCTCCTGTTTCTCCCCCAACAACTGAAATCCACTCAACACACATGCAGCACTTCCATGCATTAGCAATATTGTTGATTTCCAAAGCCCATTCGTCATTTATGTTGTAGTTAAAAATCATGTCTTACATTCCCTTTTAATTATCATATTATCATATATAACTTAAATATCACTGCATGAGAATTCATCAAAATGGGATTCCCTTAAGCATAAAAATTTAAAATTCCAATGTGAAATTATATTTAACATGAAAAATTCACAAGGGACGGATAAAGTTTGAAGTGAATTGCTAGGGGAAAAACTCAAATGTTGTACCATCATGATGAAAACATGCAGCAGCTATTTATATACCCATGTAAACATCTTCAATAATATCTCAATCTTAATTAATGCCCAGATGGTCTGAAACAAAGTATCACATGTATCACAGCACTTAATTAGAGCTGCTGACATAAAATCTTCCAAACTGTATAACCAGTTATTGTTTTTTCTTTCCAACATTAGAACCCCTACTGCCCTTATACCTAAATGTTACGATTGCCGTGTGTGTGTGTGTGTGTGTGTGTGTGTGTGTGTGTGTGTGTGTATGACCACATCCCTGGTCATATTGTGGTTTGGAAATATCAGGTTTCAGCAGTATTTAGTAAAATTGGTGACTGACTTGTGAACCGAATTCCCTGCATGTAATATGTGAAAACTACACTCACTTCGGCGCAGGAGTGAGGGGAGGAGGAGGGATCGAATAAACGGCAGACTTTCCCCCAAGATAGTCCTCCCGCGTGAAAACAAGAGTAAATCACTTTTTACGTAATTTCACCCTTCACCCTCGTAAGAACTTAACTTTCAGCATTTTCATACATTTATTTACTGTTAAAACTGTCTTCTATTACGTCTTACTAGGAAGTTTTTTGCCATAAACCTCAGTCAGTGGTTTTGTAGCCCAAATTCACAGAAACTGCAGCTTTTTGTACAACTGTGAACCGTAGGTGTATGTATAATGATGTGTGTACACCAACTCCCTTGGCTCCCTCATCCACTCGCATGGCTTCCCCTATCATAGCTATGCCGACGACACCCAGCTAATCTTCTCATTTCCCCAGTCTGAAACACAGGCAGCAGCTCGTATCTCTGCATGTCTGGCCGACATCTCCCAGTGGATGTCCTCGCACCACCTCAAACTCAACCTGGGAAAGACTGAGCTACTTTACCCCCCAGGGAAGGGCTCCCCCACCACTGACCTCCACATCACTGTCCAGAACACAGCGGTTGTCTCCACAGAAACCGCCAAAAACCTTGGCGTAACTCTTGACAACTAACTGTCCCTCTCCACAAACATCACCGCCACTACCAGATCTTGCAGATTCTTGTTCCATAACATCAGGAGAATCCGCCCGTTTCTCACTCAGAAGGCAGCTCAGGTCCTGGTCCAGGCGCTGGTCATCTCACGCCTGGACTACTGCAACTCCCTCATGGCAGGTCTGCCTGCCAAAGCCATCCGACCTCTGCAACTCATCCAGAATGCAGCTGCTTGGTTGGTCTTCAATCTTCCCAAATTTTCACACACAACACCCCTCCTCCACTCCCTCCACTGGCTACCGGTGGCTGCACGGATACGCTTCAAGACTCTAGCTCTGGCGTACTCTGCTGCTAATGGTTCAGGTCCTACTTACATCCAGGACCTTGTCAAACCCTACACCCTGCCCGTCCTCTCCGCTCTGCATCAGCCAAACAGCTGGCGACCCCCACCCTGCGTGGGTCAACTCGCCTCAAAACCACTTCCAGACTTTTCTCTGTCTTGGCACCCAAATGGTGGAACGAGCTCCCTACCGACATCAGGACCTCAGACAGCCGGCACATCTTCCGCCGCAGGCTGAAGACCTATCTCTTCCAACAATACCTCGGTTAAGTCATGGTCACCTAACATATATATATATATATATATATATTTATTTTTATTTATTTATTTTTTACTTCTTTTTTCTCTTCTTCTCTTCTTTTCTTCTTTAACATATAGCACTCCTGTAGCAATGACAGTTGGCTCTTAAAGTTCTGTACTTACTTGATTCCTGTGGTCTAAGTCTAGTACCATCAGGTTGAATGCACTTATTGTAAGTCGCTTTGGACAAAAGCGTCAGCTAAATGACATGTAATGTAATGTGTGTGCTACTTTAAGCCTGCTCCGCTCTGAACTGCAAGGCACCAGCACAGAATTCGGTGTTTGGAAGTCATGGTCATTTCATGTAATTTTGTGAGATCACGTTGCAAGTGAGGACTTTTTGGTCGGTCCTCGATTCTAAAAATAAAAAATAAAAAAACTCAAATAATGAATTAATTAGATGCATATTATTTAGGCTGAATATTACTAGGAAAAGAAAAAATGCTTGAGAAATGGAATGAAGAGTTCTTGGCCATTAAACCTCATCGTGAAGTCATTATTTTCCATTGGGATGGTTATGCCGTGAGACACTTTGGGTTTTCCCCTGATGCACGTTGGTGGTAGTGAAGTTCTGAGGAACAATCAGCCTCCAATTGGTGTAAACCCAAGTAAGATTCCTGAAGGAGCTTATTGAATTAACCCGAGGCTTGAAAACACTCCGTGCCTGGCTGTGATTAAAGGCGGAGGCGGAGGGGTGGTGGTGGTTGACGTCAGTCACACACTGAAATAACAGCTGGCAACAGGGTTGAAAGGAACACTGTTCAAACTCTGACAGCAACAAAATGACTCCTTTCAGAAAAGGTTGAGGCGAGATGAGATTATGTGCACTCTTGGCTGAATTGATAAAATCAGGGGAATAAAGAGCAGAATGGGACGTGTTTGGCAGCAATGCATTATGTAACACAGTAACAAAAAAATGAGTAAACTGCTCAAATGTTTAAACCCGGAAATTAGAAATCAATACAATCGCAATGCTTATATTTTGGAAGGCAATTTACGTATGTATGTGCATGCATGCATATACACCTGCATAAAAACATAACTGAGTTATCTTGTTACCTTGTCAAAAACACATTGCTTTTTGAAAAAAAGTTAATAAATTGCTGGTTTACTGCATTACATACATGCTCTATAATGTTTTTGTGGTTTGAATGTATTTTGTGTTTAAAATAAATGGAAATGTTAGCTAATGATTGAAGTTTTTATTGCAATATTTGACTCACTCCACATCAACATAGTCTCACCATAACATGTATTCTTACCAGTAGCAGCTCAAAACCAGATAATTAACAGCATTTTATAAAGCGATGAAATTAATTTTGAGCAGAATTCATTCCAGAGTTTTGGTCCGGCCCTCGGCAACCTTCACAGTGGCCCCGTGGGAAAATGAATTGCCCAGCCCTGGTCTAAATGGTTAACTGAAGCAAAACACCATAACACCAAACAGCATTGTCGCTGAGGTGGAAGTATGGAAGAGGTTAAAGGTCAGGTAGGAGAAAATAATAATAAGAGGAAGAAAAACAAAATCATTATGCACTATGACAAGAAAGTCGAAATGCAGAGAATAAAGTTGAGAAAGTAAAAATGTGGAGAAAAAAAGTCACTTTTTAAGTTGGTAAAGTAGTCTAATATATGTCTTAAAAAATCACATAAATTACATGAAAGCAGATTTCCCCAAAAGAATAATTGTGGTAGCCTACTACCAGGACTATCTCATTCATGTGTTGGGGGATTTCGGTTCTACTACACCCTTTAATATTGTAGTTATTACTCATTTTATGACATTGATGAAAATCAGATTGTAGCACAATGTTCCTCTGATGAATTGTTGGCATGGGAACAATGATTCTGTGAATATCTTTCCAACTTTACCGAACACAAAAAGTTGACTTTATTCTTGTCATTTTGACTTTTTTGCTCTAAATTGTATTTCAATTTTATTCTCAAACTGCATAATGAAAAAAATCTTCTCTCACTATTTTCCCCCTACCTGGCCCCAATCCTCTTCCTTATGGATGGAAGCAATTCATCCTCAATATTTTTCCCCCAATGTTTTTTGCTTGCATGTTGTAAACAGCTCTTGCACCTGTTATAAATAAGGCAATTTCTATTTCTAAGATTCTTTGCAGCTAGAGACTAATCATGCCAACCTGTCACATAACACCATATATAATTCATGTGAGCTGTCAGTCATTTCATTTGAGTAGGTGTAAGTTGTTTGCAAAGTACACAGCTCTGCCAGCTCAGACGCCATCAACACAAAATGTGAAATAATAACAGGGAGGAAAGAAACGTGCTGATTTTATCACAAATTTATCATCAGTCATTTTCAGATTGATTGTGTGGGAATGATTTATATGGAGCTTGTTTTGAATGAATTGTTTTTGTGGCAAAACTTAAAATAATAAATCAGGAGCAGATCAGCAGGCCTTCTTCCTCTCACATCCTCATGTATCACGGCTGTCAGAAAAGACAGAAGAAGAACGCAGAGGGGACAATTAAGATGTCAGCCGAGCAAAACACAAAAGATGAATGAAAAAGGTGTTGCCATGATGAGGATCGGGGTCAGCTCTGTAATGTTTTATGAGGATTGGTCCAAACAAGCAGATTTATTTCTCAAAGGGAAGTGTTTTCAGGAGAAATGAGCTGATATGTGCTAGCTTTAGGCATCGATTTCCCAGACACAGATTATTAACTTCCTGCAGGTCACAAACCTCAAGCTGTAATATTTATTGATCAAATAATTTTGGCATGATGGAATAATGTTGCTCAACCGTGTCTACTTAAAAGTACATCTGTTTGCTAAAAAAAATATGATCTGAAGGGAATGTAATTGTTGCTTGGATTGGAAAAGTAATTTCCTGTGAACAAGGATCTGCTGTGTTAATCAGTTTTAGGCTACAAAACTCTTTAAATTTCAATTAGAATGATAATATTATATGAGTGCTTTAAAATGCCAAAACATGACTTATTTACTGAATGTTGCATATGTCCACAGCTTTCTAATCACATTTGCTATTGTAAAATGTGTGGCATAAAAACAGTATATACTCTGTTTTTATTGCTATTACTTTATGTGCCATTTTAAGCTATGTATTTTTGCTGTAAAATTTTTCCGACACCTTCACCCATCACCCTCAGACCAGACATCACAGACGACACATTCATATCTGATGCAACAAAAAAAGGGTGATTTTAAGTGAGTTTTATGTTTTTTCAAAAAGATTCTTGGACTGTTGATCATCGTCCTAGTCACTCATAGTGATATTTTCTAGTGTTTCAATGAAATGGACGATTCTAACTTACATTTCGGGTCTGTTTCATTTTGTTTTTACTGATAAATAAGTGAATCACAGTGAAATTGATACTTTTGCTTTCACAGTGCATACATGTAAGCACACCGAATAAAATATATAAAAAAAGATTTGCAGATTTGGAAAAGTACTAGCATTATTATTTCTTATTGGTTGCAAAGTTGGTGGTGGAAAATTTGAACAAATAAACAAAGCAACATGGAGCCGAACGCAAGAGTACTTTTTAGTACGCGAGTACCTTTAATTCTACTGGCTGTAGTCCTGCTGTGGTGCTCCTACCAATGACAGCCCAGACATCATGCAAACATCAGACTACAGCAGAAATCCAAGTCAGTCCTCTCCCAGTCATGTTGCCTCTGTCACTCTGTGTACATCTCACTAAATGAAATGCGCTCTATAAATAAAGTTGAATTGAATTGAATTGAATTAAATGCCCTCGCAGGTAGCCCACAATCTGCTGCGTTTTTGCATTAAAAATGCAAGTATGCATCATTTCCAGTTAATAGTGGCATAGTATAACAAGGATTTAACCGAACCAGAGTTTGATTGAAACGGACTAAACTTTGGGTAGTGAAATCACTTACTGATTATTTATACGTATTTCATTTTTCAGTATGTACATTTATTTGTTGTACAGTTGTTTTTTGGATAGTTTATTTTCGATGTTCTTATATACGTTTCATTTTTTTTGTATGGTGTGCATGATGTTTTAATTTGTGCTGCTGCTGTAACATTATTCATCCATCCATCCATCCATCCATCCATCCATCCGTCACCAGATGTCAAGATAAGGATGAAAAAATAAAATAACTGATGGCATGGATTATCTCTCATTAAATGTACCCTTTACTAATGTAATGTTTATATCACTAAATAAACTTAAAGGTCATCCACAACTGAAGTGAACTATGTCTTATTTACATCAAACGGACGATGATTATTACATATTTCTTTACAGTCCAGTCCTTCATCTTCAGCCTTTGGGAGCTCCGCTGCCATTTCAGATGCACATAACAAGAGAGAAACAAATTGATTTTCCAAGTTCAAGCAGTCGCTTTATCTTCCAATACAGCCAGAGTAACAACATCTCATATCTCTGAATGTCACCATACAATTAATTTCAGCAGCCATGCAGTGAACCTTTTTGTTGGCCTAAATAAAAAAAGATTACCGCGATGATACAGTTGAGTGCCTTCACTGATGAAAATGTCTTGTTCCGTGGTTGACACTTTGCACGGGGCAGCACGGCTCTGTCACTTAGATTAATTGCATTTTGTCCGTTGAACACTTTCGTACACTCAATGCAAAGTGAAAACAGGCTTTTAATGGTTATCTAATGGACTCCTTCTTTGTCCGTATCCACTTCTGATGGTGAACACAAAACAAAACACACTCGAACATTATTCGACTTCTGAGCAGTTAATTAGTTTAATGCTAGCGGGAAAAGATTGTGTTTGTAGTGACAATATTAAGGACATCAATTACTGAACAAAGTGTGTGTGTGTGTGTGTGTGTGTGTGTGTGTGCACGTGTGTGTCTGAGTGGGAGAAAGAAACACTTGCAATAAACAAGACCAAGAATTACCCAGGCTCATAATAAGACTGAACTGGAGAACACAAATAAGATGATGACAGAGAGCCTGAGAGCCTCAATTCAAGTTCATGCAGCTAATTTATTCCAAAGCTCCAAAGGTCTAAATTAATGCCAAATGTAAAGAATATAATTAGGTGTAATGAAGAAGGTAATTGGATTTTCACCAAGCATTTAGACAAATCGTGTCTATAATTTGCTCAGGATTATCCCAAGTGGCAACAGTGTAATGTATTTGGGAACTAATCAAGGAAATCCTTGGTTGTGAGACACTTCTCACGGTAAGACAAAATGTATATCGGCATTTGTTTATTGACCCAGTTTGTTGGATCCGCAGTGTGTTGCCTACAGCTCCTTTTCAGGATCATGTGGTCGTCTGTGTGACAATGACCTCGCTAGAAAAACCTTAAATTAACCTTTAGTGTTCATTAAAGAGGTTATATCTAATGTTCAGTGAATGCAGTAGGCATTGCAGTAGGCCTCTGTAGGAATGCAAGATGAATAGCTTTTTTAATATATATAATATAGCATAATTTGAGCATTTTGCATTTTAATATTCACTGCTAAGATTTTATATTTTTGAAGGTAAATAGTTGCGTAATTTGTGGACTTTATTTATTAAAATTTGACCAAAAAAATGTGATTAAGGTTAAAAAGTAGTTCATGTTAAAATCCATAGTTAATGGTTAAATACAGATTAAATTGAGATAATTTAAGTTAAAATGCATTAGAAAAAAGACTATAAATAAATATTAAAAATACATTAAATTCATACATACCTGACTACATATTTAATTAGTAATTTAATGTAAACTGGTTGGGTTTCACAGTATTTATTTATTAAGGTGTTTATTTTTCTGGTATTTTCTATATTTATCTTGTATTTTGTACACTTATTTTCTATTACAGTCATCTGAAACGTCATTGGCATAATGTACAGAAAAAAGAAATTTCTTTGAAAGATTTTCACCTAAATGACTAAATGGCTAATGGAGATGGCTTAAACTGATTGCACCTTGGAAAATAAAAGGAAGAAAAGGAAAAGCTGCCCGGTCATTTGAGTGAATTCCAGTTATACCTCTGGGTAGATGACTCCATCCTTTCAAGTGGGATTATTGCATGGCAAAAACATGAGAAACTTGACACACATGGTGGAGCAGAAATGTCACTTGTGAATAAATAAAGGCAAATTGTCTTCAATATCGTGACTAAAATAGGAGAGTGTAAATAAGACACTCAGCTTGTGTGTCAGGTGGATATTGACTGACTGAAGTGAAGATGAATCCCATAATAGGCATCTGGTGTTTTAGTCAGCCAGCAAGTCTGAGCACCGGATGTACAAAAATTGAAGGAATACTGTGTAGGTCAGTACAGCAGAATAAATTGTTTAATTAATTTAATACCTGGTACAACTAAAGCTGTTTGGACAAAAATAGCTAAGATTTTAATTTAAGAGCTGATATCTAGCCATTTCCCATGGTTTTCTTGATAATGATTTTGGTTATTATCAAGAAAACCATGTAAAATGGCTCTTATGGGCTATTTTTGTTATCATTATATTTGTCCACACAAATGTACCTTTAGTTGTACCGGGCATTGAAATTAACAAGAAATTTAAGAAAAGGGGTGGTCTAATATTTTTTTTTCCGATGACTATATATATCCATGGTGGTGTTAATTCGCATCCTTGACTTTTGCCTTGTGTGTAAGTAAGGTCTGTTCTCTTTCCAGATTCATATGGTAGAGAGGTGTTCTTATCTGGAAGCACATAGTTGTTGTTGTTGTTGTTGTAAATATGACAATAAAGGTAGTCATTGTAATCCAAACCAAGATCATTCAAGCTGTGTTTGTGCCTAAACCAAATATTTACAGGTCAGAATAACAGTTTTCAGTAACACTTCATAATAAGGTCCTTAATAACTATTAATTAACAAGTAATGAGGCATTGTTCTCGCTTTAGATCCGGTAGTTGCAAAAAGCATAGTTAACTTATAGTTAACTTATAATAGATGAGCAATAAAGTATATTTTAATATCAATACGCAAACAAAATAAGATTAATAAAGGCATGGCAAAGACATAATGGGTGGGTCATGGGTGTTTGTAATGCCGTTATTAACACTTATATAAGCTTATAAACACACAATAACGTTGATAAGCATCTTGTAAGGACTTACAAGGGCCTTATTACTTGTTAATTAATGGTTATTACAAGTACCTTAATATAAAGTGTTACCCAGTTTTCTTTTGCAGCAACAAGTTTACAACTGAAGGAGATGTTGGAATGGCACCTCAACCTCCTCCTTATGTGGACTTTATCACTCTTTATAGGCCACCATGTCCACTGAGGAGAAGGCTCAGGTTCATATGACATCATATCCTTGGGCTACAAGCCCCTGATGAGCTTCAGTGGCTTGATAAAGATCCGATCCTTCAAATCTTGTGTATAATGTGTACTGAGATACTTCATACATGCATACCTAATACACAATTTCACCAAGAGTCAGTCATCCCATCATCATGGAGCACACAGACACATGCTTCTCCGCGCTGACAGCTCTAACAAGGAATCAGTGGACCTACATCCTCTGAAGATGAGTTTGTGATTGTGTTAAAGCAGCAACTGTTGTCTCTATGACAGATAATGAAAGCAGTTAAAAGTATCGTCTCACAAATAACTAGCTCTTCCCAGCAGGTTGTGCAATGTCAGACTGCTCTTTTCTCCTTCAGGGAAAAAGTGCAGAGGACAGAGTTTAATTCTGCATTTAACAACCTAGCTGTTACAACGTGTTAGTGGTCACAACTGAGCCACATAAACAAGCTGTTGTCTCTCACAGAAGGTGGTTGTTTTTTCCAGCAAACTGTGAAAATGTTTCCCACGTCTGGAAGTGTTCCATACATTGCACTCAAAGCCAAAAGGATCAACCTAACGGTGGCACGGGTAAAGGTGTAGGCCTACATGTTCGAAAATACTGGGGTGCATAATTCATATTGGGCAAAAATTGCATGATTTATGAGCAACAAAAGTTGCCAAACACTTCATCAAATTACCTTAAAGTTATTTCACCAATAATTAATAAAAAATACAGATAATATACATTAAATATCTGTATTTATATATGAGGAAAAACTAAAGTTTTCTTTTTACTTTAAAATGAAGGTACTGTTTTTTTATGAATATTTTTTTTTATTTACATTAAAGTTAATTTAAAGTTTTACTGTAAGAAAACAGAAAGTTGCCTTAACTTTACATTCAGCAATATGATGTGTATTTTTCATTTTTACATAGAATTCACTGTAATTTAACATTTACAGTTTTAACATTTGCTCAACAGTTAGTTCAACCTCCACAACATTTAGTCATTTGTGCTCATCATAGTAGCAGTTTGTCATTCCTTACAACAAATTGCAAATGCTTTTGGACATGCATCTATTGCTTTCATACAACTCTCTGCTGTTTTATAACATTATCATTGCTTATGTCATGTCAGTCAAAATTAACTATACTTGTGAATGCTGAATAGTCATTCCATATAAAACTAATAGTCCTCATTTCATTGCTTGAGTCATTACAAACAAAAATGTTGAACTAGTTGTCAAAATCTCTCAACCAAATATATACATTTTTTTTTTTAAATCCTGAAAATGTCTTCTAAATTGAACATTTTCTCTCAGGTGAACCTCAGCTTTCACCGATGAGAAGGGCTGTGTGAAGCATTAGTTGAAACCAATGATAAGCCACTTCTCTACAATCACTCAGAGCTGAATCCCATAAATCCATAAACACTTTACAACATATATGAGCCAAGTGGGACATAGTGTGAACCATTTCTACAATACTGTGACACAGAAATGGAAGGTCAGCCTCCTGGTGAGGGTGCAGGGGAGGAAGTGGATGACGTGATGACATCACAGCAGAGTCCTGCAGAGGGTGGATTCGCCACTCGAGGAGATACTTTCCTTGCTGCATTGCAAGAGATGATATTGGCTGTGATGTAGATGAAACTATGTGGCCAGACAGAGAGGAAAGTTTGGATGTGCATGAATGATTTACAGTGCTATGTATGGTGTATGTTCAGTTACGTTATGTAATGCAATATTGTTTACAGTTTTGCACAGCTCTACCCAAAGGGACTTTATGTTTGTTGTAAATAAGGGTGCATTGTTCTTTTTCACAATGCTGTGAACAAATAAGAATTGCAAAGAGCATATATGCAGTAAAAATATGAACACATCACTGAGATAAACTATAAGACCATTAAGCAATTGAATAATTTTGTAAACAAAAAGGAAAAAATCTGTAATATCCCATTATATTAATTTTTAGATTTCAACTTCCATTTCAGTTTTATATTTGTAATAAAAATAATTTACCTTTTTAGGGCTTTTCTACATTTTAAAAAAACCCTGTGAATAATACAGTACATTTCTGGAACATTACTAGTGTTCTACAGTTGAAACTGCCCGTTTAAGTTCAGGCAACAGAACTACTTGTTTAGGTTTGGGGAAAAAATATAAATTGGGTTAAAATAAAGTAAGCTTTGGGGAAAAAATATAAATTGGGTTAAAATAAAGTAAGCTGGAGACAAATAACAGTCTCCTGGAACTCTGTGTTTGTGCGTGCATGTGTGTGACTGTGCGTGTGTGTGTGTGTGTGTTTGTGGACATGTATCTTGGAGGCGATTATTGGCGATTATTGCCCCTGTGAAGTAAACTAAAAGTAAAATGTCAAGCATGAACTTGTGTCTGGCCACACTCAAACACAAACACACACACAGGCTCTCAAGGTTTGTACACTGGTGTTATTTCTTCTTTTTTTTCTCTCTTTTCTTTGTGATGTAAAAGTTGTATGACAAACAAGAACCAGAGGTGAGGCTGACATTAAAGAAAAAGATGAGTCGCAGGGTTTGATAGATGCCGAGGCGTTCCCATTTGGCAACTCAAACTGTGTAACTGCTGCTTTCTTGTCATCTGCTCTCCATCTTCCTTCATCTCGAAGCCAGAGTGACGCAACAAGAGAAGAAGGAGGGATGGAGTAAATGGTACAGGAAGAAAGTCAGACTCGTCTGGAGGAGATAAAAGGAGGGGCGCACACGCAGCACTAATGGGGTTGAACTGAGGCTTGTGTGGTGACTCAGTGGGCAAAGTAGCTGCCTCGGGGGACGCTAGTGAGCACCGTATGGAGTAGTCGTGTTTTTCCAGGGCTCCTCTCCGCATTTGAAATAATTTGGTCATTTACTTAATATTTCACGTAATTTTCCGGTTTCACCTCATAAATACTTTCATCTAAGCGCCACAGGATGCCAAAACCCAGAGAAAGAGGGAAGCGGCAAGAGAAAGCCTCCAACAAGGCCGATGGCCAGCCATGTCCAGAGCTAGCAAAGCTAGCTGCTGCAGCCCCAGAGTTAGCCAACGATTCTGATCAGAGTCTGAATGGAATGACCGTTTTAATGACGTGGAGGCATCTTTGGCATCCACCCAAGTAATGCTGGCGAGTCTCGGTAACTGAATACAAGTGATGTAAAATGCTAGCTCGGAGTATGACCGCCATCTCTCGCTCGTTGAGCAGAAATGTATGAAAATGCAGTCAGAGAATGAAGCATTTTGCTTGAAAGTCACCTACCTTGAGGCTCGCTCCCGGTGGCAGAATATCAGAGTCATTGGCTTGCCTGAGAAAATCGAGGACGGACATCCAATAGAGCTTTTGGCAAAGTTCATCCTCGAGCTGCTGGGCGCTGATAACTTTCCCAAGCCGCTGGAAGTGGACCGGGCTCATCGTCTGGGAAGACAGCTCTCCGAGGACAATGCGTTGCCACGTATAAAAATAGCATGGTTCATGGATAATTTCCAGCTGAAGGAGAAAATATTGCAACTGGCCCGCCAGCAGTTTCCTCTGCACTACAACGGTAAAGCAGTTCACTTCTTCCCTGATTACCCGGCGGAGGTGACAAACCAACGGCAGGCATTTGATCCCGTCCGTAAGCGTCTCCGGGATGCAGGTGTGAGGAGCGGTTTCATCTACCCGGCACGGCTGCAGGTTTCCAGTAGCTCCATGTAAAGAGTTTTTTCGTCCCTGCAGGACGCTGAGGCGTTTGCAAAGACTAAGGTATGTGTGTATGTGTGTTAACATTTATCGCTGTAGATTTTCACAAGCACTCATTAGTGGAGAGGGCACGGGGTGCCCGTGTTAACTTAGTGGCCGGTTAGTTGTTCCTGTATGGTCCGGCAGCCCCTAAGAGAGTAGGGTTTACAATCTCACTTTGTTTGGGAAAGTGGGAGGGGTGGAGGAGGGTGAAGTTCTTGTTAGTTTTCGTTTCCACATGTTCTTCTTGTCTTTATTATTATTTTTTTAGGGCATTATGTTTGTACGCTGCAACTATGCAAAATTTATATGCATCCTTGTATACCTTCACCAGGTGGTGGCATCACTTTTACCAGTTGGAATGTGCGTGGCATGGGACATGTTCTCAAGCGAGCCAAAGTGCTTTCTCATTTAAAAGCAAGAAATGCATATCAGACCCACAAAGAAAAAGGTGAGCCAATCAGATTTTTCAGTCCACATTTTCCAGTAAAGCCCGGGGAGTGGCAATTTTGAGCCGTGAGACTGTTCCTTTTAGGCATGTTTCTACAGTGAGTGATCCAAATGGCCGGTTTATTTTTGGTAACTGGCTACATTTACTCATTTAATGTCACGCTCCTTAATGTATACAGTCCAAATTTTGATGACCCAATTTTTTTTTAATAAGATATTTAGCTCACTACCTGATACACATGTAATTGTAGGCGGTGATTTCAACTGTGTGCTTGACAGGCATTTGGATAGGTCAGCTCAGTCGAATCACTCATCTAAAGTACCTCCTCCACGGTTTTAAATAAAAAAAATTCCGGCACCCACCACAAGCAGTCCCACCACCCCAACCAAGCTCCAGTATCCCTTACATTTTAAGACAGGTGTACAAGAAAGCTAAAATCACCATTTGTCAACCATTATAAACTACAATTGGCTTTATGCACAGTTCAGCTGAACTTCAGCCAGCTCCTTTGTTTCCTGTCTGCCATTATTGGATAAACTGATTAATCCAGGTGTGCCTGACCTCAGTTGTCACAACAGCAATAATCAGACACACCTGGATTAATCAGTTTGTCAGAACCCTATGGGTGACGTCACCGTGACTACGTCCATTATTTATTTAAAATATATTTTTGGGCCGTTTTATAGCTTTATTGATAGAGAGATGTTCAGAGTGAAAGGGGAAGACAGAGGGAAAGTGCTCCTATCCGGATTCAAACCCGGGCCGCCCGCTCACAAGGGCGCTGGCCACTGGAGACGCACCACGTCCATTATTTATACAGTGTATGGTTGTCACTCATCTGATGTCACACACTAACCTCAGATGGGGAATGTTTGGTTTTTTTACTCCGCCTGGGCCCAGTTAAAATACGGGAGGACGGCGGGAAAGAAGGGTAAAATATGAGACTTTCCCGGCCAAAACAGGATACTTGACAGGTATGACCCTAGCATGGTAATAATAGTGGTAAAGTTAAAATGTGTCTTCTTACATGTCACTGTAACTTAACCTGCTGTATAATAACTCTCCTGTCCATCTCCATGACTGACATGTCTTACCTCTAATACATGCCTGCTTAAGCCATGACATTTTAAGTGTCTAACTTTAAGTCAAATCATTTCTACTTTAATCCTGTCACAGTACTGCACTGCTCTGATGACAAGTAGTTGAGAGCTGTACTATTTTTATACACTTCATTACATTCATAATGTGAAACCTGCTGAGTTTCAGCCGTAGGACTTGAAGCTCAGCAGTGCAGCTTTCTTCTTTTCTACTCTTGGGTGACATTTATGTGAAAGTTACTGGAAGTCTCATACAGAACTGTGAGGACGCTGGTCAATCTCACAAACATGCACCTGCACACAAAACATGCCATTAATCAAGTATTCTCATAAAGGGGTTTGGATGATATTCTACCTAATATAACACACAACAACTGCGGTTTTAAACATGTGAAGTTCACGGAGGAAAACAAACTGAATTATTAAGTTGGCAGACTACAGGATGCAAAAAAAACCTTTATTAAAACTTTATTAGTAGTGACAAAACAAATGTCACAAATCTAGATGGATCTTCAGGGCTAGAGCCAGTATTCTATACGTGGAAGTCTCAGGGTCTTTTAATGAAGGAAATGTAATTTTCCCTCCTATGGCACCACAATACCCAACTGGGAAAACCATCAACCACACGCTGGTTGTTGGCAGGGGTAACGCCTTCAGATCTGTGATAATAAACTTTCTCCCCAGCATGAGCCATGTTTGGACCCAGTCCTCCTGCACTGTAGGGAGGGAGTTTAAAGGGGGAGGATCCCCCAAAATAAATAGACTGGAGCAAAATGGGATGTCTGTTTCAAGGATCAGTTTGATTTTCTCATCTATGGCTGAGCAAAATCCTTCTCAGTACCTCAGCATATGAAAAAGTGTACCAATGCTTCCCCCACACCACCAGCAATCCAGACTGTCTCCTAAACCTTCTGAGAAAAAAAAAAAAAGATTTTCATTTTTTTATTTTATTTCATTCGTATGGACATAAAGCCTGGATTCCACTGGATGCGTAACGGCTGCAGATCCGTCGTCGGAGCCGTTACGCACCCATTATAATCAATGTGTGAGATTCCACCGACTGCAGATCCGCTGCGTAATGAGTCCGACAACGCAGGGCCATCCGACAGCCCTCGCAACACTTGCGCAGAGCTTCTATTTTTGTCGGACGACGGAGCACTACGCATAAATTCAGCACAGAGCAGATCGTTCGGGACATGAAGTCTTGCACAGACACAAAATAAAACACGGGTATATTTTCAAAATAAAATACCTCGGGTTCGCTAATGATAAATGATAATCGTTAGTGCTCGTTAAGACGGAGTCGCTGGATTTGTCTCCAGTCATTAACGAGGAGATGTTGATTATCTTCCAGTTATATCAATTGATTAGGCGTGAATTCGCGAGATCTCGTGCGTCCTCGGGACTCTGCTGTCCGCAACAGCTCCGACACAGACGGATCCGGTGGGTGTTGACGGACTGCGTAGATACGCAGCCGTTGCGGACAGACCCCTGTCGGAGTCGTTACGCATCCAGTGGAATCCAGGCGTAAGTCAATATACATAATAAAATAAGGGATGTAAGGGTTGTATTGATGTATAGCATATTTAAATGCTCTAAAAAAAGTCCACTACAGCATGTAAAAATGGAAATATCTGCTCTGGCAGATTTTTTCCTGTGATTTTTTACCCCGTGTAACCTCGAGGGGGACCGCCATGATCGCTTCTTTAAATATGTTTAATGATGTAAAATGATTAGGCATCGGACCCCAAAACCACTTAAGAGAAAAAACTAACAGAAAACAGAGTTAGGCTTAAAAACCTCTACTTCTGGACAAAACACAATCAACAGCTGAACTAAAGTAATGAGTTCCTTCAAGGCCATCAACCTCCTCTCCTGCCCTGTGGGGACACACATGCCTTTAAATATTACACCGCTTAGTGTTTGTGATGTTGAAGAGAGCTTGGTGAATCTGGCATTAAAACACTTATAATGAGCATCTGGACTGGGGAGATAAGGCTAAAGGAGAGAAGGATGAAGGAAGAAGAGATAAAGATGAGACAACCTGGATGAGTTTCAGTGTGGACTGATAGGAGGGGAAGGGAAAAGGAGGAAAGGCACAGCAGATAAAGATAAAATAAAAATTGAAGTAGACGAGGACAGACACAAGACTATTGCTTTTCTTTTTAATAATGCTATTCGTCCCTATTTTAATAACCATCAATAAAGACAGCAGAGAGGCAGGGGGAAGGAACAGAAAGAAAGAAACTTAGGGAAGAAAAGATCGATGAGGAAAGTCTTGCTTTTCATGGGGCTTAATAGTTTTTTAACAAGCCTGGACGCTGTAGAGAAAAGGTCAAGATGCACACACACACACACACACACACACACACATACACCTACGCTTCGCCCATTTACACCCACAACCTTAAGCACTCAACCTATAACACACACATACAGAAACCATTTGTGTCCACTGAAATGGCTCATATTGTCAGCCTGTTATAATGGCTCACACACACCCACACACACACAAACACACATTAATGCTTCTCCACGGCAACAGCTCTAACAAGCCATCAGCTGCATCCTCTGCAGATGAGTTTGTGATTCGGTGTGAAAGCAGCGGCTGTTTGGCTGCTCTGTAAAACACAATCACAGCAGTTAAAACTATTATCTGACAAACAAAGAGGCGATCTTCCCGGCAGGGTGTCAATGTCAGACTTCTCTCCTCCCCTCTGGGGGGAAAAAAGTATGGAGGACATAGTTTAATTCTGCATTTAACAACCAGCTGTTTCAACATGTTCATGGAGATATCTGAACCACATAAGCGAGCTGTTATCTCGCAGAGGAAATGCTGATATTTCCAGCAAAATGTGAACATGTTTCCCACTCTGGGACTTAGAGCAGCAGATAGGGATGACGGTTTGCAGCTGGTATCGTGGAGGAGATAACAAGAGTTGTAAAAGTGTTATCTGGCAAAACATGATGGCTTTCTGTCCTTTCTGTTGATGTTCTTCATGTGGGATGGAAAGCAATTTGAATTTAAAAAGTATGATGGAGGGGCATGAGGTTGCATGTTCTCACGGTGTCAGTGTGGGTTCCAAAAACATGCAGCTTAGGTTTAATTGGTGACTCTAAGGCTACGTTCAGACAGCAGGGCTTAATGCTCAATTCAGATTTTTTTGTGGAATCAGATTTTTTTGCAAGGTCGTTCACATTTCCAATTAAATGCGACTTGTATGTGATCTCCAGTGTGAACTTTAAACGTACCAAAAGTTTCCCGCATGCGCATTGGAGGACACGAAGATGTCACACGCAGCGAGCATGCTCAGTGTTTACGGAAGTAGCGGAAAACATGGCCGCGAGCAGTAAGCCTATGTATGATGAATGCGACCTGGCCATTCAGACTGGAGTCGCATGTCAAAAGATCAGATATGTATCGGTTTTAGGACCACATATCCAAGTGGCCTGGATCGCATTTGAAAAAATCGGATCTGTGTCGTTCAGACTGTCATTAAAAGATCAGATGCAGGTCGCATAGGGGCAAAAAAATCTGATTTGGGTCACTTCAGGCTGCAGTCTGACCGTAGCCTAAATTGTCCGTAGGAGTGAATGAGAGCGTGAATGGTTGTCTGTCTTTATGTGTCGACCCTGTGATAGTCTGGAGACCTGTCCTCTTGCCCAATGTCAGCTGGGATCAGCTCCAGCCAGATTAGTGGGTAGGGATAATGAAAGGAACCAAGACACATGTAAAGCTGTCCTCAACTGGGTATTTTCTCTAAGTTGTGCTTAGTAAAAGTTGTGAAATATTTACCTAAAAATATTGTACAACACGTCTAACGGTTGCAGACCGCTTACTGTTTGCTTGCTCAATCATTGCTTTTGTGTATTCGTGTGTGTGTGTGTGTGTGTGTGTGTAGTTGGTGAAGTGGAGGGTCTTTTTGATATTAATCTTTACTTAACAGGGTCAACAATTTAAGGAAATGAGACTCATTTTGGGGGGTGGGGGGGAATGAAGTTTTCATTTTTGTTTTGGAACTCACTAAAAGCCAGTGTATCACAGTTGTAGGTTGTTATAGACCTCCGTCAGCAAGCAGTGAGGCTCTATCTTCACTGAGCAAACAGCTGTCATGTCAGTGATTTTAATGAAATACTCCTTACTGATGGCTTAAATTGGGACTGGTCGTCTCCTATTTCTAATGGTTTAAAGTTAACTTGTGATTTTTTTAATCTTACACAACTAATTAATGATCCAACTCATCCAAATCTCAAATGCCCAGAGAAATAATCAATTCTTGTATTTCTCCTCACAAATATTCTGATCTTGGTATTTTTGCAAATGATTTAAGTGACCATTGTGCCAATGCCTCAGTCAGAAGAGCTAAGCTCCAAAAATCAATTATTCTTAAAAGAGATTTTAAACATTTCTATGAACAAGCCTTTATACATGATCTCTGGGACTTTGAGTGGAATAGGATCTCTCTCATGAATAATTTGGAACTGGCCTGGAATTTATTTTATGAAGCCTTCACCCAAATTATCAATAGACATGCTCCATTACGTAAATTCAGAGTGAAAGGTCGGGATAACCCATGGCTTACCCCTGAGTTGTCCAGTCTCCTAAAGGAAAGGGATGCTGCCTGGGCTAGGGTGAGAAATTCTAAATCACAGGCTGACTGGCTGATTTTTAGACAACTGCAAAATCACTGTACCTCTCTTGTTAAAAAGGCCAAATCTGTTTTTTACTTATGTAAGACATCAAGTAATCTCATTGATGCAAAAAAGTTTTGGAAGACTATAAAATCTTCATATGGAACAGTAACTTCTAATGAGTTGCCACCTCGTATTTTGAAAGATTCATGTATTTTACCGGATAAATTAGCCATTCTGAATTGTTTTAATGAACATTTTATTTCTTCTGGTTCATTATTTGATTCAACACAACCATGTCCATACCCAAATCAGCCGTACAAGCAGCATGCCCATTCTTCTCTACCATTCAATAGTCCTGTTGATCAGCCATTTCATTTTATCCCTCTGGAGGTGGTGGAAGTCCACAGAGCTTTAAAGCAACTGGATCCTTCCAAATCTCCTGGTCCTGATATGATAGAACCATATTTCCTCAGGATTGCTGCAGATTTTATTGCAGACTCACTGACTCATATTTTTAATCTAACTCTCTCCAATAATGATATCCCTATTATTTGGAAATCTGCCTTTGTTTTTCCTTTGCTGAAAGGAGGTGACCCCATTGTTCTTAATAATTATAGGCCAATCTCTATCTCTTTATGTGTTTAGTAAAAAATTTAGAGAAACTGATAAGCGAGCAACTTAAAGAGTCATCTGCAGCTTTAAAAGTGGTGAATGATTTTATCCAGGCATTGGATTGCAAAAAAATATTTCGCAGCCCTTATTATTGATTTATCGAAGGCTTTTGATACCATAGACCACCAGTGGACCATAACGTCTTGGGAAACAAACTTTTTAATATTGGCTTTCTGAACATGCTGTTGGTTGGTTCTCCAATTATTTATTGTCGAGAACACAATCTGTCCAGGTTTCTGGCTCTTCCTCTACCTTCCTCCCTGTGTCAAAAGGTGTGCCCCAGGGCTCAATTCTGGGTCCTCTTTTGTTCTCGCGGTACATTAATAATGTTTGTGCTAATGTATTAATGCCTCATTTCATTTCTATGCAGATGATACAGCCATTTATTTTTCATCCCCTTCCCTAGTTTAGACCCTTCAATACCTGCAATTTGCATTCGATGTGGTTCAATCCCATCTAGCTGAACTCAGATTGGTATTGAATGCGAAGAAATCAAAACTTTTTTTTTAAATATATTTTTTATTGATTCACAGTTGCAGTAAACAATACAATCAAAGAGTCATATTTTAGTTTTCCTATATAACCCAGCACCCATTCCACCTCACCCCAGAGACCCTTACATCGTTGTATCAATAGGTTAATATACTAGATCAGTTTAAGACAACACTGTGTACTTATAAGGCTATATATATATATATATATATCTCGACGATTTTAGGCAGAAAAAGAGGACGCACGCTTCAAGGCGAACCAGACAAACAGCCAGCAGTTTTTATCTTTTATTTGAAGAGTTTGTAAAGAAATAATTTGTTATCTCATTTAATGATTATGTATTTGTTTTATTATATTTTCAAACAGCCTCTTTCCACTTTGTTCTGGTAATTATTTTTTATTTATATCAATAAGATACCATCACAAATTCCCTTTCATAATCTTTTTTATTGACAAGTTGGTTTTGGATGTCAAGATGGCGTCGCATCGTGAGCACCTTGTCTTGTTGAGGCTTACTGAAATATCCGTCTAAAATACATGTTCACCTGGTGAAGGAGTAGCTCTATAATGAGCCTGGATGACTATATTTTGAAAATGCCTCACACCAAGTCTAAGAAAAACACTGCTAGCAATGCCGAGGAGTCTGCTGCGGCTGAGCCCGAAGAAGCTAGCAAGGCAGAAGCTACAGCCGATTGAGGAAACAGAGAGTGATGTTAATCCGAGCATTTTCTTGGCTTTGAGTAAGATAACTGACAACATTACAAAGTCATTGGATGCTAAAGTTGACATTGTGCTTGCTGCTATACATGAACAAACATCTCGTATACAGGCTCTGACAATGCGGGTTGGTGATGCTGAGACACAGATCTCAGGCGTGGAAGACACAACTGGGTTGCTGCAGGCTAAATTAACAAAACTCGAGAAACAAATAACTGACATGGCAGATCATATAGATGACTTGGAGAACCGCAGCTGCAGATGTAACCTTCGTGTCGTCGGGCTGCCCTGTCCTGTTGTCTAATCCTTCAGGTTGAATGTACTTATTGTTAGTCGCTTTGAAGAGCGTCAGCCAAATTACATGTAATGGAATGTTACGTTCACGGCCAAATCTAAAAATTTGATTTATCTTGTATTTTACCTCTCGTTCAAACTTCTAACGTGTGTTTTTTGCGCTCCAGGATCATCAACCCTCTGTGTTTGTACCTGGTTCTTCCAAGTGATTCGTGCCAGCCCAACCCTCCCTCAGTAATCCTTGGCTTCATCACTTATCTCTCCCTCTCCTGCTGCTCCATTCTTATCAGCAATAAAACTCTTCATTATCCAGAAACTACCATTCTGCTGTCTTGTGTTTGGGTCCACCACAAATCCCCTAACAAACTGACCTTAACTAATAAAATACATAAAAGACAAAACACTTGTTTTTATTCAACCCCTCAATGTCAGAAATTATGAATACAGCATTAAGTCTGTGTTGATATGTTGTGTATTTATCAGCTTTGCACGCTGCATTTTTTCCATTTTCTGTCAGGTTTCATGGGGATAAATGAGTAAACTGTCTTTTTTCATACTCAGCCACAGCTTCCTGATTGAATTGAGCTGCTGACTGCGACTCAGGCTTTCCTGTGGAGCTTTTGCTTCGTGCTGGGCTGCTTGTACTGCTGAAAAACAAATATTTTCTCCCAGGTAGGATGTGTTCGTCAAGGATTTCCCTGAACTGGTGACTCAACCAGCCAACCCTGTGCTTACTGCAGCCTCTCAAATCTCAGCCTCTGAAGCTCCTCCAGAGTTGTCATAGTCAAAGTAAATCATTTGTTCACCAAGATATCACATTTATGACAAAACCAGCACACTGCATCTTACATCAGAACAACAACACAACATGGTGCTATTCATTATGTTGTTAAATCTCTTTCTTATCTGTATTTAGCTGTTTCTATGGTGTTCTTATCAGTTGGTTCCTCCTTTCTGTAGTGCCACTAAAAGCCAACATGCAGTTAGAAATAGTTGAGAGTTGTTTGCACTCCATTTTCTTCCAGAAACATGTGACATTCAATCCTCTGACAAGTGATTTTCAAAAACATTTCAAAGAGTTCACAGCCTTTGCTTGCTCTTTGCCAAACACACTCCCTTTCAAGACTTCTCTTTATTTAATCTTGCATGCAAGTAGCAACTCATCCTGTCAAACATGTCATCAGTAACAATGTGTTAACGTCACCACCAACCTCTGGTTACCAGCTTCTCTGTGGGCTTTCAGCTTTGAATGAAAGAAAACTGCTGTAGGTTGTGTTTGTGAATAAACAGAAAGATCATGCTTCGCTCCGCGAGGTCTCAACTGTAGAAATTTAATGGATGTCTGGGGATGAGATTTTCCTCTTGATGGTTCAAGGAGAAACATAAATGACTTGTAAACTAAAACATACTTCAGCTTTAATGTGAAGAGTAAAGATGGCCAAGGGACTTCCTATTGCAAAACATCAATTTAGACTGATTTGTTCTGCCTTGTTCTTTAATCTCATTGTTCAGGGGCTTTTGTGATGATCTGACGAACCTATTATCAGCCTTCTGCAGGTGAAGTCAGCTGAAGCATGCTGTGTTTTAACAGTTAGAAGAACAGAGAAGCTCACATGGAAAATAAATCACTTCAAACCTTTGCTGGATGCCATTTGCCAATCCCGTTTGCGTCTTGCTCAAAAATAGTCAGTCGGCTGAAAATGGTCACCTTTGCAGAAATTACCTTTTTCGGTCACTGATTTGACATGATCTATTATTCTGTGTGAGCACTTTGCTACACTACTGTTAATATGTTTCCTCATACCATCAATTTACTGACTAAAAAGACCCGGATTACTTCTACTCCTGCATTTTATTACTGTAGTTATTTCAGCACTTCCAATAAATTGGGGGAATCAAAAGTGATTGTTTCAGTAGCTACCCTCGCTTTTCTCAAGTGAAGCTGCCAAACTTGCATGTCTGTCTTCAATCTGCAAAAAGAAAAAGTCACAAGCCATTTGGCTTCAAACAAATGGATCTAACAACAACCAGGCCTACTTAAGACAGGCAACTTTTTGCCTCAACATATCTTCATGAAGCAAATGTTGATTGCATAATGTAATTTATATAGAGTAACAAAACCATAGCTGTTTACATTGGTTCCCTATAGACTGAATCACAATGATGTCATGCAAAAAAACAACAGTCACTTCCAGATATAAAACTGACAGTTCATTGAATCTACAAACTTGTTTTTTTCTTCATTCTGCATTCTCAGCTGCAACTGTAACATTGAAAGATATAAAGTTAAATACATTTGCTTATGTACTGTATTGTTTTGCTCGGGTCTCTGATATCTACACAACAGAGACATCTTATGCTTAATGCAAGTTTGGTTCAATGAAGATGAGAGAAATTTAGGCCGCTACATGTTGGCAGGCGTGGTAGTTTACTTTACATATATGCTTGCCTGCAATGAAGTTACATTTTTTTAACTGCTGCATGACTTTAGCATTTAAATAAAGGTAATTTCATGTCAACAGAGCTCTTGTCAAGGACATAAACATTACAGGCTCTCAAGTAAAAGGCTGTTTGCTAACATTAGTCTTAGTCTGCAAAGATATCACCCTATAAGTGATGGATTTAGGAACGAAAATTAAAATATGTCTCAAGAACTGATCCAATAAAACACTGAACAGTCTTTCAAATTCAAAGCCCATTGTGCGTAATGCAAGGTTTCACTTATGAATGTGGTCTCCAAGGGCAAAGCCCAAATGAGCCCAACCATTGGGTCCCATTAAGTCTTGTTGGGTTCAACTGGGTCAGAGCTGAGCTGCTGACCTCTTATAGTAAATGTCAAAACCATCCCAGTAACCTGAGGTATCCCATCCAATAAAGGAAGCAGTGTATCAGCAGTAGGTGAGCAGGTCGTGGTGATGCCTTTGAGTTTCCCCGCTGTCACAAACCTGCAAATAATATTTGTACATGACCTTAACCGTACAGTTGTTGTTATGCACACAATGTGGACCAACCAAAGAGATCATGTATTTTCAATTCTGCTTGTTTTTTTGGTCCCATTTTTTCATGCGACTTGAGCATGGGTCAAGAAAGAAGTCATCAAACTTGTATCGGAAACATGGGCTGGAACTAATCTAATACATTTTTTGTCAAATTCGGCAAATAACCCCTCACGATGCGCCAGCTGTCCATTCTGTTTGTACACTGAAAAAACAATCTAATGTTCATACACAGCATATATTTGAATGTTTTACAGCATGATGAATGAGGGAGTTTGTAATAAAATACTAAAGGAATCTATATTTGACATAAGGAAAGGAAGGAAATAACAGAACAAACTAAATGGATATTTCTGCCTCTGCCCTGAGTGTTGGAACTGAATAGTGTGAAGACCTTCAGAGGAGGATGTCAGCACAGAAAGGTGTTGTTTTCTTGTGTTACAAAGAAAGGAGGTGTCAACAGGTGAATTTCCGTTGGGGATTTTATGACTTGTATCATGACAAATGCTGTAGTATCCCTAAAATCAAAAGGTTAGAAGACACAGTGCTGCTTCCTGACACAAATACATTAACAAACAAGCATGACAGAATATGAATAGACACTTTGTAGCTAAATATCAACAAAAGCATCACCAGGGTTTGACTGATTTTCCTCTGGGAGAATCAGTGCAGAAACTGTTTACATTCTCCCCGAAAGAAAAACAGCTTCTGAGTCAACCCCATACATCAAAATATTTACATGAGTTTGATTTGTTTTTCAAGAGAATAATGAAGCGTGCAGCAAGAAAAGGAAGGACTCGGGATAAAAGGAAACAGTGAGACAGCTCAGAGATGAGACAACAGCATGCAGCTGCGCAGCAACGTGATGGCAGTTCTGTGCCGATGTGAGATAAAAGGTTGTGATCTGCAGCTAAAAACAGTCGTGCATTTGTTTGTTTGTTCATGAGTGATTAGACAGTGAAGTTTCAGTGCAGTGTGAAGAGCCTTTCAGATGCTTCAGATGTTTGCATGTTGGTATGAATGTGCTTTGTTTTATTCGCTTCTTCTTATTTATTTCTACGCTCTTGAAAAGGTGTTTTTTTTTGTGTGTGTTTTGAATGTGTCTGTCTGCCAGTGTGATGCCTAAATAGGACGGTGCGGTTGGGCTCTTACCGGCCTGTCAATGAAAGAGCCAATTAAAGTCGTTATCAGTGGAGCTCCAGCTGCGGCTCGCAGCCCAAAAACCCAGTCACAGTTACAAATTAAATGCACATTCACTTTAATGACTCCTGTGCTCCCTGGAGGGTTTAACACCTGGTTTTCAACCATGTGTGTGCACATATAAGGGGAGGTATTTATATGTTTGTATTACATTTTTTTATTATTTCCTTATCCAGTACGTATTTATTTAAAATTCATGGATGAATCAAATGAATGAATGACTTTCATGATCACAGAAGTGGTGCTATTTACAGGTAAACATTAAAACTCCAGTCCTGTGGTTTGGTTTCTCCAGAGAGGTCATTTCAGGTGAAACACAACACATTGTTTGATACATATAGCACATACTGGACACACCGTAAAAAGCTAAATAACTCTCTCTTCAGATTGTTTTCATGAGTGGTTTGTACCGACTCCTACAAAAAATATGCACTGAAATTTGTAGCTTTATGTCCAGAAGTATTGTTTCTATAAGCCTAACCTTGGCTCTTTTTCCTATCCAGAGTGGTGTTTAAAACAGCTAATGTCACAGGTTTACAACATGCTGTGATTGTCACCTTTGCAATGTGTTGAAGATAGAAATTGCCACAAGGCATATTCACTTACAAAGACCAGGACAAAATGGATTTGAGTTGAGAAAAGCTTAATTCATATGGAGAGCCGAGATGATGAAAGAGGAGAGGAATCGAGGTGCTGGATGAAAGGATGAGGGTTGATTGGGGCAGGAAGATGAGGAGCAGGGATGCGGGAAGATGTCGGATTCATGGATTAATGGATGGTTAAGAATTATGATGATTTAGAGTCTGTTGAAAGCAGGGACATGGAAGGGAACCAGGGGAGTCAAGAATCTGAGTGGGCGAGCCGTCTCTTTGTGCACTGATACAGATCGTTCAACCAGTGGTCGCTGTAATGAAATAGAGAGAGAGAATGCAGGGGAAGGCATTGTGAGAACAGAGTCAGAGAGGAAGGCCTAGAAGTTAGAGAGTTGGGCTTGTAACCAGAAGGTTGCCGGTTTTAATCCCAGGACTGACAGGACAAGGGCTGAGCTGCCTTTGGGCAAGGCATCTAACCCAAACAGCTCCTAGCACGGTGTGTTCACTGGTGTGTAAAGGATGGGTTGAATGCAGAATGCAGAGGACAAATTCACTGCTCGCTGGTTCTGTGTGTGTGTGTGTGTGTGTGTAGGTGTGTGTGTGTGTGTGTGTGTAAAAAAGAATCTTAATCAGTTGTGCTTAAGTAGCACAAGATGTGTTTGAGGAGCCTTCGTTTTATAAAATTATATTTTCATGATACGAATCACACATAAGCTTCTCTGGACTTGAGAAAAGTGTACTTTGGACAGTAATAATATTAAAGTGCATTGCTCTTTAGAATACAAATTAATGGTAGGAGCAGACATTCCGTCTTTTATATTCCATGCAAATTTGTTCCTTTTCAAAAATGGGCACCCACTAAACACTCAGGTTAGTTTTGCTTTGTGTGATGTTCTAGCAGTTGCTATGTGTTGCATTAAAAGTGTGCGGCAGGTTGTTGAGCCTGGACTTGGGTCATGGACTTTTCTGCAAAGGACTGAATATGTATATAAGCAGTCTGGGAGGATCAACTTTCATAAAAAGGTGGACGATTAAAAGGGAAAGCAGATTATTGTAGAGGCTATCAAAGTGACTATTAGATTTATGATATAATTTTTCAGTTAATAAGGTGGAGGTGTTTTGCCGCAGGGGGAATATTAGTAAAAAACAAAAACAGGAGCTTTCTTACTGTAATGTGACTGTGCATGGAGGAGGGTGCTGAGGCTGCAGCACTGCTGGAGACACACTCTTTGTACAGACACAGAATCTTGTATTAAGAACAAATAGAAAACCCCGAGATGTACCCATTCAGGCATTGAGCTGCACCAACTGACACATCATCAAGCATAAACAACAATACACACACGAACAAAGTTATAATACACACACAAAATCTCATGTCTGATATCATTATAGTCAGATTGTATTGAAGCCACGAAACGCTTTTTCATATTCATAATGTCCCTTTTCATTAGGAGGCAGCCGGAGATATCTGGAAGCAATGCCAAGACTGGTTTAATGAAAAGCCTTTCGCTGTCCAGGAGCAAAGTGATGAGATTATAGAAGTAGTGCTGAGAAAGATGGTGAATGGATGTTTTAAGGATGAAAAAAGAGATGCGGCATGGGTTTGTTTCAGGCCAACTCTTTGCTCTTTTTTTTTCACTGCAATCTCTCTAGTAGTGTGAAGTTGTTAATGTTTCTTTTAACAAATGGCATTTATTGTATATTTCTTTCACCAGATATTCTTCTAAACATCATGGTTTTTCGACACTACAACATGCATTAAATATTAAAACATACAAAAGCAAAGACAATTAAACCGATAAAATACAGACAACATAATAAAGCTCAAGAAACATGGAGATAGAAATGTATAACTGGAAAAATAAGGCATGAATGAATTGACACGTTTTACAGTAAATTTGACAAGAGAAGAGATAAACTGAGGCAGCTTTGGTAGCACACAATCATCAACAAAATTTTAGTGTGCAGTGGGTGTGACATTTATCTCCAGTGATGCAGGGCTCAGTGGTAAACTGCATCAAGTTCTCTTAGCAGCATGAGAGTGCAGGATATTTCCATATTTTTTGATACATTGATAGGAAACACTTTGGGCACCCTTTAGCTTTAGCAGCAGGCTGGTGATGATGAAGTCTATGCTGGTTTTGGCTGCAAAACAACAAACACTGGACTTTCACCGAGAAGAACAGTTTTCAGGTCCCTTTTTTTCTGTGTGAAACCTGGATTTTAAGTTACTTTTCTTAAGTTTTATGTTACCTATATATTGCCTTTTGTGTGTAATTGGTCACAGTTTTAGGGCCATTCTTTATTCAAAATGAACAACTGACTCCTTAAGTCTTTCAGTCCAAATTAGCTCCAAAGGCGATATTTTTAAGCAACTAAAATATTGTAATGAACTTTGCCACAGGGAAAACACACTGTGTGAGGGTAAAAGTTCAAAGACTGAAGTAGCCATCTGTCAATCATACGGTAGCCCCGCCCTAAAGGATACCCTGCTTTATCGTCTATTTTACTCTAAATGACTCCATAATTCATTAAATGAACATCATGCTGTATTTAAACAGACTTGAAACTAACAACTGAGACCATAAACTCATTATGAGATTGTTTTCTGAAGTTACAAATCAAGTCAGAACTCACTTTCTTCTTTCAGCAACTAGTGGAGTCGCCCCCTGCTGGTCATTAGATAGAATGCAGGTTTAAGGCACTTCTGCATTAGCTTCAGTTGTCAGGCACGGAGATTGCCAATTGTGCAACTCTCCAAGATCTCCAACCTAAATGTATAGGTACTGAATAGTTTAGTGATTTTAAGCTACAAAACCATTGGCCTAGGTTTAGGGCAAAAAAGTCCCTGGTATGGCGTTATAAAAGAAGGTTTAAACAGTAAATAAATGTACGTAAATGCCGGAAGTGAAGTAGTTACGAGGGTGAGATGAGCCACACGGGACACAAACCCTGTTCTCCTGGGTGAAAGTCTGCAACTTGTTGTAAAACGTAAATGTGAGTTATATTTTGCTGCCTGTACAAAAGCCCTTTGTTGACCTTTTTGAAGGGAGACCAGTCTGGCTTGTGGTAATGTGCTAATGCACAGTGTGACTGAAACACCGCACACTGCACCTGAAACCTAAATGACTCATCAGTCAAATGCATGTTTTTGAGACAGACAGACAGACAGACAGACAGACAGTTAAAAAAAGACAGAAAATGAGGGGAAGAAGTGATGAAGGGTTGTTGGAAGATGGTTGGGAGGATAAATGAGGACTAGAGAGGAGCCATGAAAGCAGCTTTGATGAAGGAGTGTGGGTGGAATGAGAGCACAAACAAAGATGAGACAGACAGAGAGAGAGAGAGTGAAAGTCTGTGCAGGTAGAGGATAGAAGCAAAGGAAAGAGCAACTGAGGATGACAGAGCAGAGTAAAGAGGAGGAAAAAAGGGACATCAGAGTGGGCAAAAAGTTTGGAGGACAAAGAGAAAACTAGATGAGAGTGTGATGATAATGGCAGGCAGGGGATCTTTTATGACAGTAGAAATAACACAATGTAAAAATACCTGACAAATAACAGCTTGTCGAGGTGATCTTGATATTTTTCAGTCTGTCAAGATTGCTGTGAAATGATCGATACCAACAAGGTGTTTGTCCTTTATCGAAATACGTTCTGACAGACGTGTCTGCTGCAGGCCTGGTGCTTTCTACATCACATAGGAAGCACAAAAAACAGGTGAGACTTGGTGTCTTTTCAACGCTGATAACAAAGCATGTTTCATTTGCTGATGAAGACAGTCAGATTTAGATTTGAGCTCAAAGGACAAAGCAGAAAGTGCAGTCGTGTTTGGTTGGAAGCCATTTTTTTGCAACTTATCAATATTAGATTTTTTCAAATGCCCACAGACATGTTTGTGTTCAAGGTTGATTCTTTGGACCATGACCATGATCATATTCCCTCGAACAGACCATGTGGTTATTGCAGCTGGAACAACAGAGGTTTAAATGTTGCAAATATATTGCGACATAATTTGTTTACTTTTTCTAAGAACGGTGTCATAATTGAGACTTCATTTAAATTGTATGTCCTTTAAACATTCTTTAATTTGGTTAATGTAATAGTACTTTTATTTTGAAGGCTCAACTAAGTTACTATCCAAACTATTCCAGAAATGGCCATGTGGCTGCAGGTTTTCCTTCCAACCAAGCAGAAGCACAACATGCATGAGTCATTCAATCAACTGATCAGTGGAATCAGGTGTCTTTAAATGGTTGGAACACAAATCTGCAAAAGCATGACCCTTTATTAAATAGTTTGGAAATGCCTGCTTTAGAGTCTCATCAGGCTGCTGTCATTTGAGTAGGACTCTTAAGAAGCAGCACCAGTAAGCGGTAAGCATGGACAATTGTGCTCCAGTAAAAAGTTAATTGCTTGTCACAACGGACTTTAGGTGGACATGCTCCTCTGAAAATTAATCCCTTTTTCTGCAGAATGCAGCCAACAAGTTTTTATGGTGGATTTAGAGAGAAAGTTGCTCTAATGCCCTGAGGGCAAATTAAGCTTTCTGTCTCTTCATTTGGAGGACTTGCTTATTAAAAGCTTGCAAGCTTTTGCTGGTTTGTTTTGTCTGTAAAATCATAAGAGAAATCAACACTTCTCTTGGGAAATATGTAGTGAAGGAGAAGCGTAAAATAGCATTATTTATTTATTAATCAAAATTATACAGAAGCTGTATTTCAGTAAGTGTAGACATTAACTCGGATCACTGAAAGTAGTTAATTATATTTTGAAGCAGCACACAGGTGGTTCTCAGTGCACACCTGCAGCTCATCCTCTCATCACAGCACCACCTGAGCTGCCTCCACACCTGCTCAGCATCACCTCATTACTGCCTCTTTAGATGTCTTGTCCTGCCTGCATTTTCAGTGTTTGTCCAGACTCAGACAGAGTTTGTAAGAAAAATTTAAATTTAGGCCACGTTTATACATAGCAGGGTATTTAGAGAAACAAATATTTCCCCCCCTCCATTTTCAAAAAAGTTGTAATTTACATAAACTTGCATAAATATACAGTTGAGCGCCATTATAAGTATGCCAAACCTTTGGGCGGCAGTGTAGGGAGAAGGATAAAGCCATGCAAGCCAGTCAGAATCCTCAGAATCAACAACAAATAACACGAGCGACTTCCTGTTCCTTTCAAAACAACTAGATAGAATGAGCGTGAGAACCTAAAACCCCGTTTCTCCCAGTTGACACGACAACACATAACAGGAGTTTTCCAAATTCTCCACTTTGCCCAGAGTTTTTAGAAATAATCGTTTTCCGTGATAAAAAACGGTGTTTTCGTGTAAATGAAAGGCCAAACTGCATGGAAATATCTGCGTTTTCCCTTCGTGTAAACAGGGCCTGAGATTAATTTCTATTTAAAGCACAGCTATGAATAAATGCATGACATTTCAGTAACTGGGATGAGTAGTGAAATTGTCACTTTACATCAGACATTAAATATCTGCTCTGGTTTCATTTTGGTTGATCAAAAAGTCATTCATGCTCCTACATGTTGTATCACCAGGTAACCAGGTAAAAAGTAATTCTAAGATGAAAGCATGCAAAACAAAAGAAACTGGCATATATGCAAAATAAATAAGGAAACACATGTGCCATTATACAAAAAGTAGGCAATAAAATATTTAAGTCAAATATCACAATGACCAACTGATCCTACCAAATATATTTACCTGATTTGTGACTGATGTGTTGAAATGTTTGTGCTAAAAGTAACATCATGTTAAATGACATTTCAGTGAGTACAAACCAGTTTTTTCATCAATAACAAAATATCAGGACTTGAGACTGAGCTACAAATGAATGAAATAGTGGGAACTATATAAATTAAATGTATTATTATTATAACATCAAAAAGGCAGGGGAAAAGGAAAAAATGGCTGTTTTCGCGAGCAAGAAGGGAAGAGACCTTTCTTTCCTCTTCTGTTTTTTTTTTCTTCTGCTTGAATAAAAGCAGTGAAGGACAAGCTGTTGACACTACCAGGAACTCTGCAGGGTGTCTTGGTAAAAATAAAAATTTTGACTCAGTAATGCTTTGAGGAATCACGCACGCCGACAGCAAGGCCGACCCGGAGCACCTGCTGTAGCCGGGGAGCGGTTTGCTGAAAATGAGGTGGACGTGCCCTCCTGAGTGTAAGCAGCAAGAAGAGCAGCCGTATGAACACAAGGGAATTTCAACAGGACTTCTTGAGTCTCTGACCAATCTTTAAGCAGATAAACAACCTTTCATCCTTAAAACTAAAACTAGTGTGCAGGCGTTACAGGTAGGAATTTCAGCTGAGATCGGATTAAAAGATGTTTGCAATCACGTTTTAAATTCATCTGCAGATTGTTTGGATTTGAATCAAGAATTGCAGCTATGAAACAGATTTGAAACTGGTTCAAACCAACTCTACCTTCATCTAACAGCTGGAAGACAAAAATAAATAGTATTAGAGAAATTGAAAGATAATCTATAGAATCAGAAAACAAGAACAGTTCAAATTTAGGAGTAAGTGAATTATTTTTGAGAATCCCAATTAAATAATATTACACTATACACCCCTGAAATGCTTGTTTTTTTTTATTAAATGTAATGCATCCTTTTTATTTAAGTTGATGTAGATATATGCAAGTATGTATTTATACAAGTGTGTGTCTATATATATAGACACACAGACTACTCTAGTATTTTTTTTTCTATCCTTCCTTTTCCAACCTTATTTCATTTACTTTATTATTTGCCTTATTGTGAGTTCACAATTATTAGTTACTCACTATTAAACATACATTTTGCAGGAATGCTACAAGTATGAAGAACATGAAATGTAAACGGGCGTCTGTCAAACTCCTGCAATAAAGTTTAATTTATTTATTTTTTAAATAAGAAAATCATTAAGACAGTTGACCAAATGACAATTAGACACCCGTAAATGTAATTGTGTCAAGTTCAACTGAGAAAAATGTTAAGATTGTTACCCCCGTGGATGGTTTCTCACACAAACAAGTAGGCATTACATTTTCTTGTATCTATTGTATCATGATCAATAATTATAGTTATTATGCAGCCATTTCACAGATTTTGCCAACTGTGAAATCTATCATCTTCCAGTAATTATATATCCTACTTTTTCCCTCTTGGGGTTGATGTTAAAACATTTTCCAAACTTGAGAGATTGTTTTTATGTTTTGCACAATTATAACGATTTTGGGTAGATGTATGAGACTCCTCATTGAATATTTAGCCAGCACTAACATTGGTAGACAATGCAGAGGTACAAGGGGGTTGAGGGGGGTTGAATTAAATGGATATAAGAGAGAGATGCATGAAAACGTGAGGAGGGAGACGAAAAGCTGATATGCAAATTAAATTCTTTTTCCCCCGTTTTTTCCTATGATGCTGATTGATTTGCCACAGGGCTCCTTACAGTGAGAGATAAGTCACCCACAGCAGGATGCTGCTAGTCAGAGATATGACACCAGTGACTCTGATATCAAATGTTATCTCAGGTAATTATGATATGATTCTGAGAGGAAAAATCTTTTTATTACATCACACGTTGTAGAAGGTCAAAGGTCAGATATACTACATGAGGACAAAAGCTGTAAAAACAGAAAATCGAACCTACAAGCTTGGAGTAATGGATGGTCTTTGATATAAAAATATATAGATATAGATAAGCAAGTGCAGCAACACCAGACATAACAAGCTGGCTAATATTCCATCGTCCAACCCAAGAAGACCAGTTCAGCATCTGTCTTATCTGATAAGATATAATCAGATAGACTTTATTGTCATTGTACAGACACATATATAATGAAATTAGGAGTCCCATAACTAAAGGTGCATTAGGAATAAAGAACAATAAACAGATAAAACCAAAATTAAATAGATAAAATACATGACAGCACGTTCTAAAACACATTACAAACACAAACAAGCAGCCTTTTATTCTAGAAAACCATGATACAAAGGTAGGCACTAAATATTTGAGTTAAATATCATTATAATGTACTACCAAATGATATTGTGTTAAAATGTTTTTAAGTGTGCTAGAAGTGTTATGTTAAGTGACATGTCGGTGAGTACATTTAAATCTTAATTGGACCTCTGATCTGTTTAATGACCAGTAAATTCAAGTTTTTTACTCAAATGTGATTGGTCAATACAAATATAAACTACAAGCAGAAAGCAGAATCCTTCTGAATCCAAAATATGATCCTGCTCCTGCTTAATTCAGAATCTCTTTATAGGGATTAGGGTGCCACTTATATGGATATAAATTCAAATGACTGATATACGTATATTATTAGCAATAAACAAAGTTAGAAAAAAGAACAAGAGAAAGAGGGAGAGAGCTTGAAGTAAAGAGAAGGAGCAGTTAGGAGACAGTTTAAGAGAAATAACGTAAATTTCCACTTTATACTGTAATCCCCATGGAAATAACAGAAAATGAAATAACTAAGAAACTCTGCAGGGTGTCTAATCCAGCCCTCGGTGTTGTGTTCTGTCTCCTTTACATCCTTTTCATTACATCAGAGTTAGACCATGGTGAACACAAGCAGCTACATGTTGTTTCCTCATGTGTTTGATTACCATTCGACTCTCTGTGGTTCTTCAAATGTGATGGAAATGTAAACAGGAAATTACAAAACAGATCTTTAGTTCCAGAGTATAGTTTTCTGGTTTTATAGTTACAGGAACGTATTTATCAAAAGTGGCTTTTTATCAAACTAATAAAACCCTCAAGTTTTGAGTTTGGTCCAGTCAAATTCTAAAAGGGTATTAAGATATGCCCACCTATCATCTCTATCAGGTCAGAGGTCAGAGATGCTACACGAGGTAAAACATAAAACATAGAAAACATAGAAATTCAAACCCACTAGCTCGGAGTAATGGAGAGTCTACAACTTTGCTAATACAGCCAAACAGCAAGCAAGTGCAGCAACACAAGACATAGCAAGCCCGCTAATATTATACAGTTACAGGAACTTATTTGTCAAAAGTGGCTTTTTATCAAACTAATAAAACTGTCAAGCTTTGAGTTTGGTCCAGTCAATTCTAAAAGGGTATCAAGATATGCCCACCTATCATCTCGCTTTCTCTAGCTTCCAACTGTGCTCAGAAAGATTTAGGCAATTGAATTTTCGGTAATGGGACGGAAAAACAAAACCGGACTTAAATGTCATACTATCTGTGATAAAAACATTCATCAAATAAGTAAAATGTCACTAAAACATCTTTGGAAACAGCAAGGAAATGGACCTTGTGATGAGTTATAGTTCTGTCAAACTGCTCGAGGTAGAACCTTTTAAGCTCCAAAAAAATATAAACGTCTGCTTCCATATTCAGTTTATGCTTATATGGTAATGTGTGATGCCAAGATAAACCTGCGCACTACTGATGGCAGGACAAAAGGGAAAGCTGTAGAGTGCAGCAACAAGGTCACCATGTTTATTCTGAAGCATTAATTACAGTGTTTGAATAATACATCAGTCGTGGCTATTGGCCAAGTGGTTCCATACAATAACAGAGAGAGATGACAGAGGACTAAGAGAGGGATGAGTCATGCAAGACAAGAGATGGATGAAAAGTAATACTCACTGATAGTCTGGCTGCCCATTTAAATTCTTCACTATCAACAAATGTCTGGTTTAAAACCTTTGACAGTTCGTCGGCTGTGGGGTTTGGACCCCTGCACATAGATGCTTATTATCCAGACAAGTTCACTGGTCATCCATCCATCAATTCTTAATGGTGCATATGGATTCTTAGTGAATATAATGCTTTTTTGGTCAGCCCAAGTGGTGTCTGTCTAGTCTGAGGTGCCCGGCTGGTTTCATTCAACATCCTAAATCTAACAAGTCACTTTTTTCTTATTATGTTCTATTTATTTGATTTTATTGTTCACATTTCACTTTGTTGAATGAGGCTTTCTGGGCACGTCCAATTAGTCCTGACATAGACCCGAAACACGCAGGACAAATTATGTATTTCGTGTGGAACTTCAACACCTCAGGGATCCCTTGGAATATCTTGCTTGGTCTGCTGTCTTTTGACCTGGATCCGTATAAGTGAATGAAAATGGATGGATGGAATATTATAATAATGTTTTTCTTGTGGGTACTCAAAACTTTCCAAAATACCATGTTAAGGTTGCTTTAACAACCCAAAGTTTAATCCGTTTTAATGGAACTCTGGTGCGGTTAAATCCTTGTTACAGTTCGTGTGGTTGCTTGTGAATGCTCCAATCATACTCTGGTGTGGACCAAAACAACCGGTCCCAGACCACTTGTGAGAGAGTGTCTTGGTCGACCTTAGTGCGGTTCGATTGCACTGTCAACCTAATCTGACCAGAATCCGACCCAATTAAAGGAAATTAACCAAAAGTCAAATTTGTCATTGCAGAATTATCAACATATTGCTCAAAATAACTTAAAATGTACCTGTCGTGGTAGGACCATCAAGGCTCGCCTTCTCTTCACGTTGCTTTGTTTATTTCTGTGTTTACATTTTTCACATCCAACTTTTCAACCAATAAGAAATAATAGTGGGAGTAGATTTTCAGCCCTCAACCTTCGTACACGCCCCTCTGAAAATCTTTTTCTACACTGTGAAAGCTAACCAGACTAAAAAGAAAACGAACCAAATGTATCAATTTCACTCTGATTCGGAACATTGGATTTGAAAGCGTCCTAAGACACAAATAACTTCAGGAACACCATACTAATATCCATGCTGTTTTTTTTTTCCTTTAATCAAAAACTTTTGACATTGTTATGCAATATTCCAATTTTTCCGCAATCAGTTGGCGAGCTCTTCTGTTCTGGAAACTGCTGAATGCTGAGGGGTTAAATGATGTTTAACAACCCTTCCTAAATTTAAATTTGACCCCAGTCAACACATCAGATCAGATCCTGCATATCTCTACTGCAAAGGCGGCAAGGCTCATAAATAATTCCCATTTACAAGCGCAAGGGTTTACTTGAATTCCCAAACAATTCTTCCAATGTAAAACAGTCTTGTTCCTACAGTGGTGCACTGTTTATCTCACAAAACGCTGGATATGTACTGCACAGTTTCTCCTTGTCTCAAAACTCCCCTGTGGCAGCAGGAACAGACATTTAGGAGAGAAGTGACAGCAGACAGCGCTCTCGTGTTATTTAGATTTTTTTTAAACTAGAAGTCAGTCATCATAGTCATCGTGTTCATTTACTGAGTCTGCTTAAAACAAAGGACATTCAATGGTTGAGATCACTTCACATGTGATTAGTGCAACTTGTGTTGTTTCTCTTGTTTCAATAATCTCTCTAAATGAATGTCTTAGTACCGTGAAATAAGGCCAGATAATAAAATCACCAGTGCAGTCACACACATTCATGCACACACACAAACATCTCCCATAAACACACAAAATCATCAATGTTTCCAAGGTTCTGCTCCTTTAGCTGTCACGACTGCAGGAGCTCCTTATTTTCATTTACCCTCACACACACCCACTAACACGTTTATGTTATATGCAAGGACCACTCCCTGGAGACTTGACATGTCGGTACCCATCAAATGAACAAGATTGTTTGCTTCAAAAGGCATGAGAGTTTATATCTGTTCCAAATGGCCACACTTGGTGGTCGATGGAAACACAGAGGGAGGCGTAGTGCAATGAATTGTACAAATGGCGATAAAAGCAGACACAAATGTATTGACCGTCTCTCCTGAGAGGCATTCATAGTTGCATGTTTGAGGATGAATAAAGAAAGAAAGTTGAATCTCTGCTGACAAGAACTTTGTTTGTTTGAAACACACTGGGAGGTAAGGAGAAGAAGTTCTTTTCAGTGAACTGAATCAATAAAATCTGTCATTTGTTTACTGAATCGTTCAGTGCATGACCAAAGCTCAGACTTCCATTCAACTCACCAACTAAACTTTGCAAACTAAAAATCGAAATCCTTTCCGATTATGTACATCTTATATATTTTCTCAACACCTAAATATTCAATAAAATAAGTGCCACTAATTCCGACTTAAAAACTTCAAGACATGATAACTCATTGGGGAAATTAACTGATCATTTTAGGCAATGATTCAGTTGAATCACCCAAAAGATAAGTTTTGAATTACAGTTGCAAATGACACACAAACACTAAACACAGTACAGTACAGTACAGTTTCAGAGAAGCATTCACTTCACTTACTACACTGCTGTTGTAAATATGAACCACTATAGATTAGCATTTCTTTTGATTGCATCATGTGTGATAAAAACTTTACTAACAAAGTCAAACGGCAAGCAAGTGCAGCAACACAAGACATAGCAAGCTAATATTACATAGTCCAACCCAAGACGACGTCTGCGCAACATCTGTCTAGCAGCCTTTTATTTTGGAAAACTCTCTGAAAAAGGGGCCGTCAGCCAAGGGGAAATCTGTGTCATGCTTTTAGTCATTCTCACCTTTTTTCCCTGTAGTATTACTTTCCTGAGTGTCTCCTCTTTACTGCTCCAGTTTTAAGTCTCTGTTACAAGTCATTGTAGCATCAAAATTATTTCGAAGCAATAATTTATAGAAATTAACTGTAATTTAATGTTGCTGTAAATATACCTTACAATGTTTCTCCTTAGAAAGGAAAATTGTATGTAAGTAAACACACACACACACACACAGTTTTCACATATAGCTAAGCTTTGTACTCTTCGTGGTTTCTTTACTCTCACATACGGTGTGATTGCCAAAGCTCATTATTTTACAACCGTGGTTTGTGATAACCCACCTACAGCACATACATACATGAAGTGGAAATGCATATGCTCTCTGATACCATTTAATTTGCTGGTCATTTCACATCACAGAGGCATAATCATGTCTCCATTCCACACACACACTCAGCTGTTGCCTGGTAGCAGCCAGCCAGCACACTCGCTAGTTGTAGCAGGAGACTAGATGAAGACTTGAACAGTGTGCCTGCATCTGAAAAATGTGGAAACTAGAAAATAGAGTAACCTGGAATATAATGAATAGGTCAAAAACTCAAGTCCGTACATTGCTCTGAAGCTCTTTTAAAGTAATGAGGATGTCTCAGTGAGCGGTTATGTTCACCTGCTGCATTAAACTTCAACCAGTACTCACAAGGACACAAGCCTCGACATCCCTTCCAACCAAACACACACACACCACTGATATATCAAACTTCAGCAGCACTGCCATCTGTGACAAAAGAGGAGGCGGAGAGGCGAGAAAATGAAATAACCAAAGAGCCTCTGGCTTCATTCTTATTCCTGCCTCTCTGTCTTTGAACTTTTCTTCCTCAAGCCATCACCTCCGTCAACTCTCTGTGGAACAAATTACCTGAGTATTAATAGACACACACACCTCATGGGAGGAAGATGATTAAAACCCTGATGTGATTTGAACTTTGCTCACATCAATACTGCAGAGCTGCTGTCCTCCTGCATCCACTCACAGGTATCACTAATGTCTGCATGCGAAATGAGACAACATCCAGTTAATGTCGTAGCTTCATTTCACTCCATATCATCTGCAGATTTTTTGGTACGTTATCAATACCATGCAATACAAATCTGTATATGTGAACAGCTTATAAATACCAGTAGCATGCACAGATGTTTTGTAAACAGTGGGTACATGGTGCTAAATTTAGAGCATACGTCATACATATATGCATGCAGCTCTAATGAAACAGGCTGTTTGTAGCAATATACCACTGGGATTGGGTGGCAATTATACTGCAACCTGCAAATCAGAACAGCTTGTTCAAAAAGAAGAAAGAATTTAAAAAATGTGTTTTTTTTTATGAAAGAACAAGTTTGGAAGGATTAGAGAAAGAAATGCTGAACGATTTAAAATGAAGGAAGATGAGAGGAAAGACAAAAGGTAGGAACTAAGGAAGAAATAAAAAGATTAAAAGAAAGCATTTTGAAGACAGAAAATGTTCAAAAGAGAGCAGATAAGAAGGGAAGTGGAAAAGAAGACACTGGAAGGAATTACGGGGGGAAAGACGACAAAAGAGACAAAAGAAGGATGGAAGAGAGAGAGTTTTAAATAAGAAATGGGTTGGATGAAAGGAGGTAGGAATAGAAGATTGGAGGAAAAAGTATGAAGACAAGAGAAAAGAGAAAGCAGTGGAAAAAATGATAGGAAGGAGGTTGGGAAGAAGAAAAACAACTAGAAGGAAAGGATGAATGGAAAACAAGAAGGTTTCAAAAAGGGGAGAGAAAAAAACATCAGTTGGAAGGATGAGAACGGAAAGTTCTGCTTTTTTCGAGAAGCATGTCACCTTGTACTTTTCCCCTGGAAGCTTTTCCACTCATTCAAACACACACAAGTCAAGCTCTTTTCCCACTCACACATAAATATGCACACATACACTCATATTTCCTACATGTCAACAAACACGGACACACACAGGAAGTCATTCACATTAGTCTCAAGGTCGCAGATGGCACAGTTTGTGTTTACCACGGTCAGTCAGGATGTAACATGAGGAGAACCTCACAGTGTGTGTGTGTGTGTGTGTGTGTGTGTGTGTGTGTGTGTGTGTGTGTGTGTGCGTCTGACAGATGGCACTGACAGTTTGTTACAGCTTTCAAATACGAAAAAGCCATCCAAAATGCTACTCAAAACTCTACTTCTATGCCTTTTTAACCCTTTTATATCACATCCCTGGTCATAATGTGCACCTAATTTATAATATAAACATGATCATTAAAAACAAAAATAGAAATATAATCATGATTCCTTTCTACAACTGGAGACAAGTCCAAGTATGTTGTAAGTATATTGTTGTTGCTGTAAAATATTGTTTGTGGCCCAAAACATGGCATATAAATGGAAAACAAGAATGCGCCCAACATTGACTCTTGAGGGACACCATAGGAGAAAGTCAGAATAAAGCATCAGACCTATGAAATTAATTAGGAGCTGTAACCATCATCCAGTCCCATTTTACAGATGGCAGTTTTGTAAAGTAGAAATAAAATGGAACCGTGTCAACAGTATTTAGTATCATTGGTGACCTTGAAGAGAATATTTTCAGTTTGTCTTTCTATCCTTTCATTAAACTAAAACATCTAGAGTTTCCATCTGAATGGACGTGAGCCAGTGGAAAGATAACAAATGTGGGAAGAATGTTGGGTTCCAGGTGGCAATAAACCTACTGAGCAGATTTTTAAACAGTCAGAGTTTTACACCTTCATGGACATTGGAAATGTTACATTTCTTCCACCCTCCTGTTACATTCGTTTCTCAGGAGCAACAATAATTATCTAAAAGTGTCACAAAACCAAAAAATCCCAACAAACATTGTTTATATTTCATGATTAACTCCATTACTAACCTTCTCAATGAATATTTACTGCAATGGTGTTCTTTACCTCTCACAGATCATGGTTCAATGAGGATAATTCACTCGCTTTTTCATTTAAAAAAATGCATGTTAAAACTTTTTTTAATGTAAATTGGAAAGACCTACATATAAAATACAATGGTTTTACATGACATTGAGTTATTTAAAATTTGATTTTACACTTTTTATTATTTTATTTTATTGAGTGAGTTGATAAAGTCACCTCATTGTTCAGGGTCAGATTGACAATTGAACAGTATCTATGTAATATAAACATGCAAATATAGAAAGAGACCATTTTCATTTAATATGTTGATTACACTTATTAAGCCAAGTAGAAGAAGTTTTATCCCGAAAAAATACTTTTAACAATTTTTTTTAGATTTTTAAAACTTTGAAATGGCAAAATTTGACCCGAAACATGACAGGAGAGTTGAACGTGTTATTAAACCAATAAGGGGACAGGCTGCTCTTTGAAAGCCTCAAACGGTAAGGGCTTTCCTTCTCTATAAGCCTGTTTGATGGATGAATGGACACCCCATAATAGTAGTCAAGGAAACCCTTGAGCAGCTGCTACCTGCCACTGCCTTGGTAACCTTAGGAACCCAGGCTTATACCTACCTGTTTGATCAGCTGCCCAGCACCTCTACTTCAGTGACAAATCCATTAGCTTCGGCACACAGACCCACCAAGAGGTCAAGCCTTACTGAAGACTAAAGTTACAAATAGCCTGGCCTTTTTTACCTGAGTCCAAGTATTTTGAAGCAGAGCCCTACCACGATTGAGACATATGATTTCTTTGAAATATTGCCAAAAATACAACATTAATAGTAAAAAGACACTGTAAAAACCGGTATTATGATCTAAATTTGGACTTTCCGATAGTCCTTGAATGGATCATAGGTAATGAAGGTTTCCATTAGAAAAAGTAAGTAAATTGAAGCTTAAAATTGTGATATTTCTGTCAAAATCATTTTATTCTACATGTATTATTTCAAACGTTGCCAAAAATAAAGCTTTTAGAATAGCTAGATCCTGTTAAAAACATTAAATTCTGCTCCTCAGCGACTCTGTGAAGATGTGATTGATTCTGCTGAGACGAACGGCCATGTGACAAATATTAATTTAAAATCTGTTTACACAGAACTGAGAGGAGCGGTCAGGGAGGCGGCAAGTAAAGGCTGTACAAAAGTAAAAAGTTCAATATGTATAGCAAATGGAGTCCTAATTTTTTCCTATATTCATGACACTTGTGGGCATGTGGGAAAGTTTTGGACATATAAATTACAATTTATTCCATAAAAAAATATACTTTTTTGTGATTTATGTCATTATAATTGAGTCATTCTGCACAAAAAACATTTTTGCATAGCTCCAATCTGTCGACAGACGAAGCAAAACAGAACACAAAACGTATAAGTTTCTAAAATGTTCCCGATACTTTCTGAACTATCTTTCTTTCGCTGAACATCCAAGTAAAGTGTGATAACGTTCAAAGCGCGTGAAAGAACACCAAGAGACTCACAGGAAAATGGCTATTCAGTATAGTTCTGTGAATATATGCTACGACAGTCAATACATTATTTACAAGTCATTGCATTCTGTTTTTTTATTTATTCAATTGCAAGCTGATGTCTTCTATTAAAGCAGAACTGTAAAATAGTTGTTGGATTCATCCAAATGAGCCCAGAATTTAAAAGTGAAGAATAATTGACCAATTTGGAATTACAGTTCTAAATTGTAGAAAAATATAAAAACGAATGCAGAGTCTAATCTTTAGCCTCTACACATTTTTGTCTGCATATGTAACCGGATATGATTCTTCCTGTCTGAACCGAGGGAGTCAGAGAGACTTGAAGTGGCTTTACAGCACAACATAATAACATGTCTTTAACTCTCACCTCCTTGTTGCTCAGTTTGAATTTGGCTCTCGAGACCGAACAGATGAAAGGACGCAACAAACTAGAGAGAAGGTGATTTTTCTTTCTTTTCATCTCAATACCCTTAACATTACCAAAAAATCAGTGGTTACATTTTGTAATTAGATGGCTATCCGAGATCTTTCAATCATCGGTGAATGTGTCCAGAACTAATTTCCGTTCCTTTTAGGGGGAAATGCAACAAAAAGATGGGAGACGGAGAGCAGTGGGACATGAAATTCTCCTTTTGTTCCCGGTGAATGCAGCCAGTCTGGCTCTACTTTATCTCAGTCAAGGAGGCGGACATTTGCTCACACAAGTGCTTACAATAACCTGGACAAACATAGACACACACACACACACAAACAAATTAGGGGACAGTGTTCGTCTGCTTAAATGCACAAACATAAACTGGGATGAACCGACATGCATGGACAATCTGCCAATTACAGAGAAGCACGCAGAAAATGTACACAAATACAATGAACAAGCATGTACACACACACACACACACACACACACACACACACACACACTATTGTATTACAATTAACATGGGGACCCTCTGAGACTACAGTCACCATGACCTTTATCATTTTTGGACCCCCTTTCCACCTAAATCAAGCTGCTTTTCTAAAGAGCCTCTTGTAATTAACTAGTAACTTTCCAGTAAAAAATGCACTCGCTTTGTAATGAGAAATGATGGTAAAGCAACATTTTATCATGCCTGTGTCTCCCCCAGCACAGCCTGAGCTCCTCAGACAGGAAAGTGATTGTTGTTCCAGCAATCACATTTAAGACCACAGGCGTTGGTGCTTTAGTTGCCAGAACTCCTTCACTCTATTTTTTATTATTTTACTGCCTTTTGAATAATTAAATTTTTTAGGGTTATGTGCTTTGGACTTTAACTTTATTCGATGTTAACATGGGAACATATAATTGTTTGACTTTCTACCCCATTGTGTTTCTAAATAGTATTATTATTATTGGTGCCGGCGTGCCGCTGTTTTAAAGACAATTGATTGCTTTCCATTTTCCTCAGAGCTACCAACAACACAAGACACAATGCATTTGTTTCCAAACACACTGTGTAACAGAGATGGTTAGTAAGTTTAGGGAACTGCTTTAAGTATAGTTCTTGCAGAGTGTGAACAGTCAATACATTATTTAATTGTAAGCTGGTGTAATATCAAAGCATAACTGCAAAATAGTTTTTTGATTCATCCAAATTAGCCCAAAAATCAAAATTAAAGAGTTTCCCACAAATGTAGGATTGCAGTTAACATGATGCCTCACAGGCACCAATAATAAAACTATTAAGAAATGCTATGGGGGAGAAAGTAAAAAAAAATTGAATGTTCCCATATTAACATAAAATAATGTTGGCTAAAAGAAACCAATACTGATAAGCCACTGCATCCTCATGTTGCACCATAATAATTTCACACAACTTCCACCTTTTTTCCTCACAAACCAGAGTCACACTTCTTACAGCTGACAGAGGGTTTTTGTCATTTAAATGTGAATACAATGATTTTAGACAATTCCAGATTTTGGTGCAAAAGTTAGTAAAATGACTCAAAGTAGGGACAGAGGCGAAGATCTTACAATTGAGGAGTTTATTGCAACAATGAGATGAACCTTATATGATCTAATATAGTGGTCCATCTGTGTGTGTGTGTGTGTGTGTGTGTGTGTGTGTGTGTGTGTTGTGCATCTGCGTATCTGTGCACATGTGTGTCTATTATGGGGGGCATTTTATGCCAGCGAACTATACTAAAACGCCTTAACCGCGTCGCCTGCACCTGCATAAAGACTGATAAATATGCGTGCGTACAGGCACGCGTATTGTGAGTACACCAGATAATGAAGGGGTGAACGTAGCGGACGCCTGTGCGCATGCTTGTCTCAATGTACAATTATTTACTTCATGATGACGAATTTTGAGTTTAACAGCTGCTTCACTTCACAATTCAAGCAGTCCATGTATTACCAAGAGAGAGCGATGGGACAGTTTACGCTATTTCAAGTCTTCAAGTCTACAAGTCTTCAAGTCTACACGTGCACACGTTAAGGTGTCTGAAGCGTTGGCTTTAGGACAATAGTGACACATGTGTTAACGCCTATAACCCGTGTACGCCTGTCACAGTATATCAGGGACTGTACCATTGCTCAGGCGCCAAACTGTGGAAGAAGCTGTGCGCATTTACGCACGAGGTCCACTGGATCATCAGGACCTGACAGATATTCATTTTCTACAGCATACAGCATTCTGCAGCATATCTACACAGATCAGCTGTTACACATAGTCACAGGTTCAAAGTATAACTTATAGATGAACCCCAAGCCCCAACAGAGCTGTCAGGATATTTTTATTTTATTTTATTTATGCAGAAATTATTTTAATTATCCCTTTCACCATTGCTATCATTAAATATTAATTCGATATCATTCAAACCTTAAGAGAGAGAGAGATACTATCATGTACGTACCAGATAAGCTTAAAGTTTTTCTGGCCAAAACCTGAGGCTTAATTAGCCTGTTTTGAGGGAAGTGCCTGACGCATGATACAAAGCGAATTGAAAGTCAGCAAAATGGAGCATAAACAAAATGTTTACCTTATTAGTTAACTACAAATGTCTGTAAAACATAATCGGACTGTGCATAGGTGCAGAATTTAGTTAAACAGTGTAGATATAAGCTCTGATGGAATCATATTGTGAAGAGACTGCGTCTTCCACATGACTACTTAATATTCAGCGGTGACAGCGATTCCGGTGTCTGCAGGCAACGTAAACCTACCTAATAGCAAGTTAAGTACACACCTGGGCATTGTTTGTACATTACAGCTGATGCGTAATGAACTGTATGTCCGAGCGCATAAAATAACAATGAAGCTGGGAACTGGCTGTGAGCGTCGCACTTTACTACATGCAGTGTAGTAAAGTTTAATTGCACTTATAGACTATAACGTTAACTGTGACGTTGACTTCATCGCTGTGTGTGTCTGTGTGGTGCAGACATGCACACTATGCTTATTTTGTCCACACAGTCAACATCAGCTCCTGTCACAAATCGAAGACATGTTGACAGTCTCGCAGACACACGCCGACACACACACATCTGACTTGACAACTAACATTACAATATAGCCTATAAGTGCATTTGAACTTCACTACACTGCACTACCTCTACCTCAGTTCGCGCCAGAGCAATGGTACGGTCCGTGATATACTGTTATAGGCATACATGCGTTACAGGCATTAACTCGTGCGTCAATATTGTACTAAAGCCAACGCTTCAGACGCCTTAACGTGTGCTCGTGTAGGCTTGAAACAGCCTACACTGTCTCATCGCTCTCTTGGTAATACATGGATTGCTTGAATTTTGAAGTGAAGCAGCTGTTAAACTGAAAATTTGTTACATAAAGTAAATTATTATTATTTTGGACATTGAGACGAGTGTATCGTGTGTATACGTGCGTGTCGATTTGCATGTGTGTGTCTATGTGCATGTGCGTGTCTATGAGCGTGTGTGTCTATGTGCATGTGTGTGTCTTCATGCATGCCGTGTCTATGTGAATGTGTGTCTGTGTGTGCGCATGTCTTTGTGCATGGGCGTGTCTATGTGCATGTGCTTGTCTCTGTGCATGTGTGTCTATGTGCATGTGTGTGTCTATGTGAGTGTGTGCGTGTGCATGTCTGTGTGTGTTCTCTTGGAGTCGCAGTCTTGTTCTGAGAAACCTTTACCTAATATCCGGTATCAACTTTCCTTAGACCAGTTCAGTAGTTCACAACAGCAGAATATATATCATCATTATCAATCCCATAATTGAATTTACAGATACATACCATACTATTGCTTTTTTGTTGCATCAAGCAGAAAAGATCATTCAAAGGTTAAATCTAATCCATTTTATTTATTTTAGTTGCACTAAATCTTACCCTCAGTAAAAATACAAAATCATGGCAACAAGTATATTGTAACACAACCTCACATGTGACAGCTTTTATTATTGTGTCCTTGTGAAGACAGGGTATACAACACACATACAGAGCCACAGCAGTGGTGTGGGGGGCAAATCTGTTGGTATTCCTGACCTAATCCTATAAAGCCAAGGATATCTGGCTTGTATCATTCTTTGTGGCTGTGCATGCATGTAAGCAGGTAACGGCAATTAGTGAGCATGCATCTTGTATGCTCATGGAGTGCATGAGAGTGCAAGGCCATTTTTAATTAAAGTCTATGGGGAAAGGGTTGACTAGGTGAAAACTCAGCAGCACTAGGGCTGTCAGAACCGAGGGATTACCTGGATGCACAGAGAGCTCAGAGGGATTAACTTGATTTGACTGATTGACAGGTAGATAGCAGAAAATAGTGATGGGTTGAGAGGAGACATGATTACCTCAGTATAATGGAGGGGAGCAGAAGAGGGAAGTTGAAAGGAGATAAGAAATGTAATCTGCAAATGAGTCTGAAGCCCTGTTTGTGACTGCAGCGCTCATGACTCAGTAAAAAAGTGCATTTTGTTTTTTTCTGAGCCTTACCGGTAAATAAGGAAAATGTAATGCTGAGCGTGGCATAACTGGAAAGGCCACTGGACCAGAGATATCACAGGTTTTGGCCTCTTGTAGGTTTTAAGATGCTCAATAAATCCCATGACATTCTGGTAAATCGGGTTATAAGAAATCTATATTTTGGCCAAAGTCAGAACTAAAATCCAAAGGAGACCCAGCTTTCGCTGTCATATCGCCCCAGCTTTGGAACGAGCTGCCCAAGGAGATAAAGCACACAGAGTCAGTGACTTCTTTGAAATCACTTTTATAGACTTGCTTTAATGTAATGCTTTCCATCTTATCTTTTAAGATGAGAATTTTTTGTGATTGTTCCTACACTATTACTATTACTATTATCATTATTATTATTATTATTATTATTATTATTATTATTATAAAGGTAGAAACGATCACCCTCTGGGGAGCATGACTGTCTCAACTTGCCAGTTCACTTTCTTATTTAAAAGACAAATTTCTTGCCTGAATAGAGGAAAGTTCACCAAACACATTAGTCATCATATCCAGAGAGCTTGACATCCACCACAAATTTCAGGGAAATTCTGATAACATGACCCATACTGTGATAGAAGATTTTGGCCATATCTTCCCAAGTAGGGAGTAAAAAAAAAAAATGAATTCCTCCCATGTACTTGAGTCAGAGAGCTTCATGGATGGTGCAACATCTGGGAGGTCCAGACATCTCCGACTAGAACCTACAATCAATCTTCTGATCAACAAATGTGCATCGACAAATATATGATCCCTCATTGGCTTCCCACTCATGATAAAAGCAAGTTTTAATTGCATATGACTGAGCTGGATGTACCATTACTGTAAACTTGACCCAGGATTCTGCAGTTCTGGGTGAGACGCTGCTCTAGATACCTGAAATTGAAAGTGACAGGTCGGATTGATTAAAGTTTAAAACTTACGGAAATTAGATGGGTTTTTTTCTTTCTAGTTTGACTAGAAATATGTAAATTGGAAATTGGATTTCAGCAATATCATGATTGGTCAAATTGAATGTCTCTGCTCGTGAGTGCAATCTCTTAATGTCTTTTTAAACACACAGACATGAGCCAAGTATGATTACAGAGAATGGAAGGGGAAGACAGCGAGGGGTTGGGAAGAAGAAAAAGGTCAAAAAGAAATGTGCACAAAAATGGACAAAGAAAGTAACAGATGGAATGGAAAAATAAGGGAAGAAAAATCTTACAGGAAGACCAAACTAGTTGCACGCAGAAATCTTCAAACCTATTTTTCACTGTCCTGTTTTTTTTGTTTGTTTTTGTTTTTCATCCCTCCTCCCAGGCTCTTTGATGGGGGCAGCCAATCTGTACCTGTCGGCTGTACTTAGAAACAGCATGATTCCACTAAGGAGACAAAACCCGTCTGATTACTCTGCCCAGTAACGGAGGCACAGAGACTGACATCCACATACACACACTCGCACACACTATAAAATCAGTCAGACAAAAAGAGTGTCAAAACAGAGGAGCATGTGCATCATGACAGACAAAGGACATCCACGCATACATTTCAAAACACTGACATTTTCAAAGCACTCTGACCTTAAGATATCTAAATGAAATTGCATTCTGTGGCTAGCCACAAGTTTCCCCTTTACATGCAGCTTGAGGCAAAAACCAAACATTTTGTCTCATGCATTAAAATTTGTTTTTGGCCTATTGCATATGAATGAAGCTGAGACTCTTGCGGATTCATTGGGCCCAAATGTATTACTGTGTGCTGATGTTGGTCCCCCATGGTAGCATTTCATTGCTGCTGTGACCTCGAGGATACTCAGAACCTCATGAAACTGAACAACCACAAACTAGAGACCAAGAGCATTCAGAGAGCATATGGCACTCCTGCGTTTTATTGACAACAATGGTTTTTCTCACACAGTCGCAGTATAATTTCTATAAAGACCATCCATATTGAGAAAAGGTAGAATAGAGAAACGGCAATCATCATTTCTCAAACTTTCAGAAACAGTGTGTGGTCGAGCTGATATTGTGCATGATGAATGGTGCCTCCCTCTGCTTTTTGTTTACAACATAAAGAGTGCAAACGTGTGCAGAAATTACCCTCATTTCATCTTTACTTGATTGGAGATGTATTTTTGGTTTTTTTTTGCTGCTGCATCATGGCAATGTTGTCTTCTGCAATTATAGTGACTCATTAATGCTGTATCATTCAGAAATAAATACCTGAACAAATTATTGCACATGAGAAGATCTAAATGCAGCTGTGGTCTTCTGTCTCTGTTTACTGTCACTTCAAATAGCAGCATCTCAGCAGATGAGGCTTTGAGTTTGAAAAAGTCTTTTGCAAAGTGTGACTGCATAGTGAAGAGCCAGAAGGTGAAAAAGTTGGCTTTAAAACTTTTTTATATATTCTGGACTTGACAGATTTATCCTAATAAAGCCTCATAGGCTACTAAACATTAAATTTGTCATTGTCGAGTTAAAGCTGCACTGTAGGGACATAAACCAGAAGGTCCCAATGCACAGGATTTATCGTCCCATTTCCAATGAGAGCCCAAATCTTTCCCACACAGGCACAGAGGAAGGTCCTACTCAAGGACAAAGCTGTTTTTAAGGGATATATTCTTCTATTCCAATAAAAATAAAACCAAGGACCTCTTCACTTAACTCGTTGCTATTCGACAGGAGTAGGCATGCGTTCCTTTAAGACCTTATGTAATGACAATTGACAGATATCCGCTTAAGTTTGAACATCAGCCTTGAATGGACAAACCAAACAAGAAGAACTTTATGCTTTTTTACACTACCTGAGGGCCAACATAGGTTCTACTTCACACTTTGAAAGGGATGGTTTGACAATTTACTGTATAAAAAATGGTCTCCTTTACATAACGTCACCTATAGGTAAGAAAGAAAGAAAGAAAGAAAGAAAGAAAGATGTGAATAAATGTAGGAATAAATATAGGAATTAATTAATAAATGTAGAAATAAATAAATACATTTATAAATAAATAAATACAAGTGGAAATGTAAAAATAAATATAAATGTAAAATGGAAATTGTAATGTAAAAGTATAACATTTACGTGTGTTTTTTGCATTTATTTATACATTTTTATTTTATTTTATTTATTCACTTTCTTATGTGTTATGTGTTTCTTATGTGTTATGTGTTTCTTATGTGTATTTATTTCTACTTATGTCATTTTTCCCTCTTAATTATAAAGCTCAGTGTGGTGACTCTGGTTGTGATCATCTTGACAGTGCATAGTTTCCTAGCCTCCTTGCTAATCCAAAAGAATGAGCGAAGAGGTGGAGCTTGGGAGAGCTGCAGCAGCCTAAATGAATCCTAGTGTCTGAGTGACAGGTGGGTGCAGTTACAAGTGGTGTGTTGCAAAGTGGCCACTCCTGTAATTAGCAATAACTTAATCCATAATATAATTTAAACAGGAGTATAACATAAAAATTGTCTTCCAAATTGTTCCAATGAGGAAATTAGCTCTAGAGACCAAAGCTGTTTTGTAGCAGGGTATAAACATGTTTCTTTGTGCTTTAAGTCTAAGCATTTTAACATGGAGATCTATAGGGGATTGACTCACTTGGAGCCAGCCTCAAGTGGCCATTTGAGGGATTGCAGTTGGCAGATTGTGGTGCATCCAGAGAAAATACAGGGTGACCATGAAGTCTCAGGGCTGAGACTATTTACTGTCCAATATGTGTTTGGAGTTAAATGTCAATATAAGTTTATATGCAGATTCTTCAGAAAGTCAGAGATATAGGGGAAACTAAAAACTACCATAATTGTAGTTTTAGTTGGACCAGTTTTGTGTTTTGAATAGTGGTTTCTGTTGATGACAGTCTGTCTTCAGGGGTGCATCATGAATAATTTGTCCTATCATTTAAACTTGCTGCTTTTGTGTATTTAAATATGTTCATGTCCACATCTATTTCTATCCATGGTTGTAGAATACTTCTGGTCTTTTATTCAACCTTTTCTTTTCTGACATCCTTCATTAGCGCCGTCGCACCTACACACCAATGAGAATGTCATTCAAACACCATTAATTAACATCAGGAGTGAGCTCAAACAGTTTTTCAACTTAATGAGTTCATAAGTTCTACAAAACAACAGTAACCTGCTGACTCACTGTGCCTGTGAAAAAATCAACTGTTCTGAAGTTCAGAGGCTTCACACTGAGTGGCTAATACAATACTCATTATATATTATACTTAATTGTCACGTTCTCTAAAATCAGACAAAAGGCACGAAGCTTTGCCTTTTCATCAGTTTCCAAGGAACTATTTAATGGACTGCCGTGACATTTGGTACAGAGTATCCTGGTGTTCCTTGTTAATTATTGGTTGACCTTGATGATCCTGACTTTTCTTCTACTGGTAGGTCAAGAAATGTATCATAATATTCATGCTTCATAGACAATAAACTCTCACAACTGTATCACCTCACCTAACCTTTTCTCACAATGAAGTTGAGTGAAATATCACAACAACTGGTACAATAATAAACAGATATAAATTAGAAAACCTTTGTGATTGCTTGACTGCTGTTCAGTTTCCATTTATCTACAAATATACATACATATTCACCTCCTGTTCACGTCCATGAGATCCAATGGGCAAAGAAAATATTTGCTTCCTCAACCTTAACAAAGAGTTAGTGTGTGTGTGGTTGACCCCACTTGGCTGGACCACAAACCAGCAAATTGTGATACAGATGCACAAGGAACCCTTTTGCTTCAGTTTTGGACATAGGACAAGGACACTTTCTGCTTGTAACATGCAAGGTGGCTTTTCAAAATAAACTTCAATAATCTGAGGAAATGGTTAACTTGACTAAAGTTAACGTAAAGAAAAGGGCAAGTAACTACTAGACAAAGTTGCGCAGGTTGACTCCACAAAACAAAATTGACTCTTTCTTTCACACGTGGCATGCACACCAGCTCCTTCTCTCTTTTTTTGTTGCTCCCGCCCACCCTAAACGGACCTTCTCATCTTTGTTTTACATCCGTTACTTTGCATTTCTAATGTTTGCAAGTATTACACTACATTGAATGGAAAGCCTGTTGCATCTGTGATGGTCCCCTGGCTGATTATTGATTGATCTATATTGTCTATTGCAGAAGGTACCTGGGAGGCGGAATGCCATTGATTATCTTAGTTGGGAGCACCAGGGCCCGGTGCTCTCCAACTATAAAACCCTGTCTACCTGGAGCCTGGCACTCTCTTTCCTTTTATGCCTTTTTTGTTTTGTTAACACACACACACAACATCCTCTTTTCGCATTACAGCTACACTCACCCACACTACTGAATTTACTGATAATCACACCTCATCGTATCTTTGGTTTATGTTTTGATTGAGTATTATTCTCTCGGTTAAATAAATAATTTGTTAAATTGTTTTTTGCCGGCATCTCCCAGTATTTTGTCATGGCTTAAGAGCCAGGTCGTGACATGTCTCATACACAGATATCAGTAGGTGCTTTGTGCATCTATATCAGACAATGAAAGCTGTGGCAAAGCGTCTGTATCAGGAAAGTTATGTACCTTCGTCAACGCGCGGACTTTGTCATTCTTTATACTCTTTATATATACAGTATTTTCACTCCCCCATTTGCTTTACACTACTAATCTCAAATCTGCCTTGGCTTGCTTGATATTTACTATTGCAACTAGAGGGCGCTACTAAATACATATGAACATATTGCGCATTTTAAGCTGCTGTACAAATGTCACATGGCGTCGCTTTTGTTGAAACTCAGTGTTTGAAAGCTTGAAGACTGAAGTTTTGAGGGCTTGCATAATGATTTCATAGGCTAAAATAAAATCAAAATCCCTGCCCACTTCCTTTTCTTTTTGAGTTTCAGGAAAGCAGCACTCTTAACAGTTCAATGAAAGCTGTGTCAACGTGTCTGTATCTGACGAGTTGGAGGTGAGACCTCGCTGATGTAAACCGAACATTTCCTCCTGCTGCAGCTTCACACTGAAAACAAATGAAACTGTGGCTCAGTTGGTAGAGCGGGTCGTCTTCTGATCGAAGGGTTGGTGGTTCGATCCCCGACCATGGCAGCTTACATGTCGAAGTATCCTTGAGCAAGATACTGAACCCCAAATTGCTCCCGATGCTGCGTTCATTGGTGTGTGAATTAATTCCCAATGGTGGCAGCTGGCCTCTGCCACCAGTATGAATGTGTGTGTGATAGGGTGAATGAGCGCAGTCTGTAGTGTAAAGCGCTTTCAGTTGTCGCAAAGCGACTAGAAAAGCTTGCAGGTGCAGGTCCAAAACCTAAACACAAGTTGTTATTATGAAGTAGTCACAGGAAATGCAATGTGTCAGCTATCGTTCATCAAAATGTGACTAAACAAAACAAGAAAAAGGTATTTTTCTGCATTTTAGTGGAATGTATTGCCGGTATTGATGGTATTACATAAACTGTTTGATGAAGAGCTGCAGGTAACAAGGTTGCACGCCTTCAAATTCTCAGCCAGGCCTTTCCCTTTCATCACATCGCTGCTCACTGACTCATGCTGTTGACGTTGCAGCATCAAAACAATCCGCAGTTGCTCACAGAATGATGAGGAAAAAGTCAATAATTGCCTGACTTCTTTATTAAAACGGCAGTTTGTTCCTTCTCATCATAAAACAGCTGCTCTCATCTCTGAGGATATCACTTCATCTACACCCTCATTCTTAACTTCTTTCTCTGCACTCGTTTGTGGAAACAAGTAAAATCATTGAGATTAATTATATTCATTTCTTATACTGTATTTTTATTGAAATAAACTTGACCATGGGCATATTAGCTTTTTCCTTTGACCTCTTTGAAATCCATGTCATGATGATCGAAACACATTCAGCAACAGTAAAGTCAGTTTAATCCTGTTAAGGTCAACATTTATTATTATTAAAGGTCTGGTCATTACTTTAAAGGTTGGGGTTTTTTATAGTCTGTGTTGAATGCGACATTTTTATCTTCAGATTTAAAAATCCTAAATGTAAATCCAAATAGACAGCAAAATGTTCAAGTCATCAAAGTCCTTCAATAATAGATGAGGCAGTAAGAGCTCTGAGTGAGAGAGAGGTTAGAAATATAAGCTAAAGAGCAATAAAAATCCATTTATTAGAATGAGAACGGCTATCGGGAGTACCGCTGTCTTTTGTTGCACAAGGTTACAAATATTATATATTCCTGTGATCCTTAACTACAGCAGAAAAACTGCCAGTAAAATGGTTAAACACAAATTGTATTAACAAGGATTACACTCAGATATTTATGTATTTAAATTTGATTTTAAAGTGATTATCCACCTACAAATCTCAGTGTCACTCCCTGCAGATATGACTGTGTAGTGAAGCTGCTTTTAGCTGTTATGATCTTGGACTAACTTCAACTCTTTAATTACTTTCTTTAATTCATCTTTGTCTGATGTTCACTGCTTTCAGTTCAATATCATGTTTATTTTGCTGCTGTTTTATGTGTTTTAGCTCTGCAAACTTGTTTACCTTTTTTGTTTGGATGTTTTTTTGCAAAACTGAATGTTTTGAAGAAGAAGATCACAAGAAATTCAGGCATGAATGGACGATAATGTTTGTGTAATTCTATAAAGCATATTTTCTGCAAGTTTGCAAGTTAACAGAATGATTTTCCTGTTTATGGGATGATTATAATTTCTAACAAGTCCTTTAAACAACACAACTAAATGAGTTTCCTAAATGAGTTCCCAACCCATCTGTCATGTTGTGAAGCTGTTGCAGTTTGGTTTGGTTAAAGCAACAAATGACTTCCTGGTGAGGATTAAAAAAAGTAATTGATTAGGTTTTACAAAAGATAGTTTGACATGTTAAATATAGATGGTAACTTCCCGAAGTGCGGTAGTTATGTTTGTTTCTTGAAGTGCGACACAGGGAAGTTAAGTTATCTTCATCAAACAACTTTCACGTTCGGTGTCATTCGCAAAACATTGGTGGTTTTTATTTGTCACGCCCCCAACCAGGCAAATGGACACAGACTTTGTCATTCTTTATACTCTATATATATATATATATATATATATATGTATATGTATGTATTTTCACTTCCCAATAATTTGCGTTACATTCCAAACCTCAATTCTGCCTTGGCTTGCTTCATATTTACTATGGCCACTAGAGGGCTCTACTAAATACAAATAAACACATGGAGCATTTTAAACTGCTCTACAACTGCTCCACAGTTTTGAGGGCTTGCATAATTATTTGATAGGTTAAAAAATAATTAAATCCCTGTACCGTTTTTTTCTTTTTGAGTTTCAAGAAAGCAGTAGGCTTTTGAAACTCTGTGTAAAGAAACTGTTATATTTGTTTGTTTTTTGTCACTTTTGTTTTCCAGGTTTGTAGCCTTGATAATGGTGATCTGAAAATGGGGGCACATATGATGGAAAAAATGTTTTGAAACGTTGAAATCTGGGAGATTATCACTCATATTGTAGACTTGTTCTTTCAGAGCTGATTTTACCACTTTTAAAAAATATGCCCAGACGGAGAGGTTTGCTTTTAAAGTGATGTTTGATCCTTGCTGAAGTACAGTCCATTCACATGTGTCTTTTATTAGTTTAGGTAAGATTGACAAACTAAAGCTGCACTTATGACTGATGTGTTCTCTGAGTTTCAACTACAAGGTTTTTTTTTTGTTCATCGCAAGTTTTCTATGTAAATAACTTCTTTAGCAAAGGCTCCGTCGGCAACTGCTTAAAGAAGATGAAAATATAAAATGAAAAGCACACAATAAAACACATTCATGCTCTGCTACTCCTTCACTACATGTCGGGAACTAATAGCAGAACAGAGCAATCTCTTCTCCTTTAATCTACATGAACAAAAAAATAATAATTCTAAAAGTATTTTTAAAGTTTTTGGATTCTGCTCCCAACTGATAACAGCCGACAAAGACCTTTTGGAAGAAAATAACACCATCTGCTCTCCTCGCTTCCATCTCGTTTTCCCTATTATTAACACACATAGCACAAAAACCTTGAAAATATATTAATGGAGTAAAAATAAGTCCCAATGAATGCCTCCAGGAGTTTTTAAAGATCTCAAAACTTTTTGATGAATACCAGAAGATAAAGAGCTCTGAGGGTATTATGTCTGCAGGTGAAAGGCTTTATGATCTTTGACTATACCTCAACATTGTTTTTTGAAAAATATGAAAGAAAATTCTTAATAACAAACTCACTAGCTCTGTTTTGACAGAGCTGTCACGACGATTGAACATTTTTGTTGGATGAATTTGTTTAAACAGAAAGTTTGTTCATGACTTGGGGACATTTGTCTTTAAAAAAAATCATAAAAAAATTAAATCAAGACCTCCTCAGACATAAACACTGAACCTGCTTTCTTAGTTACCTAGACTTAGAAATTTTAGTATGTGAAAAGGTAAATAATTATTACAAGTTACAGTCATTTATAGTCATATTTTTAAAAGCTCAAAAAATGTTATATTCTAGTCAAAAATAAGTTAAAGCTGTTCTTATCAATATTTTCATTGTGAATACTTTATTTTTTGAATAATAATTAATTTAATTCTGTTTGATATATTTGTTTGAAATACGTTAGAAAAGTATCCTGCTCCTCTGTGTCCTCTTACCAAGCGCATCGTAAATCAGGTGAAGCTAAGACCTACAAACTGATTAAAACTCTGTGATAAAGAACCCAAATTAGGAGCTTAAATCAAATGTGAATTATTCTTTCCCCCCAATACTCATATGAAAGTCTAAATTGATGAAATCATAAAAAGGAAAAGGGTATAAAACTTCAGAAAGAAAATTAGATTCTGCTCTGCTCTCCTCAAATAATACTGGATCCATCAGTGTTAATGTCCTGAACTTTAGGGCTCCATATAAAGTACAATGAATATTGTAAATTATATTGTGATATTCCCTGGAGGACACAGTGTTTTTAGAGATTACTGCAAATCTTTGAAACAATGTGTAGTAGAATAGAGTTTTTTTTCCATCAAAGAAGTTATTGTGTTAATAATGTGCAATTTCAAATGGTACTTTATGGTCATTAAGCCACTGCTGCATCATTTGCATGATTTTTCTTCCAACATAAAACCGAATATAATTTTTTTTTTTAAAACCCTGCAGCAGACTGAGGATTGTCCGGCCCCGTTGTTTGCACAGCTCCCACCTGGGCTTACAGCAAATCTTTATGCTTTATACTTTCCCTTTCTTCCCCATTTGTGTTGCAAAGGATAGTTTGACAAGTTAAATAAATAGACGTTAACTATCGCAAGTCAGGTTGTTATGTAGGTTACGTAGCTTCTTAGAAGTTAAGTTATGTAACTTTATCAAACAACTTTCGCATTTGGTTTCACAGGCACAAACATTTTTTTATTTGTCACGCCTCAAACCAGGCAAGTGCACACAGACTTTGTCATTCTTTATACTCTGTATTCTTACTCCACAATTTGCTTTACACTCCAAACTTCCATTCTGCCTTGGTTTGTTTCATATTTACTATGGTCACTAGAGGGCGCTGCTAAGTACAAATGAAAGTTTTAAGCTGCTGAACAAATGACACATGACGCCGCTGCATTCTACTAAAAATTCCAGCAGGGGGTTAGCCTGGGTATACCCATACTGCCTTGCGCGCTCGAATTTAATTTCGAACCTCCATCCAGTCTGGCAACCAGGGAGGTTTCTTAGCCCTGTTTTAGGGATCCAATCACAGAGCGGGGAGGGACGGCAAGACGATGACGTGTACTACTCGGCACTTGGAAGCTTGTAGTTTTCTTACGGATCCAACATGGCTGCTGCAGACGCAAAACTCTCTTTAGCTGTAGATGGTGTTTTAAATAGTTTAGAGCGAAAGTTGAAAGGCGAAAGGTCTCTCGGCGGCTCCGCTGTCCCCCGGCTCGTAGTGAGATCACCGGTAGCACCGGTGATTTGCGGCGCTAATCACCACAACGCCGGTGATGTCGCTACGAGCCAGGGGACAGCGGAGCCGCCGAGAGACCCGCGGGAGCTTGTTTATTGCCCATAAAATCAGTGGATGTGTGTGGCTGAATGACATGAGGGGGAATAAAGCGTGAAAATAAATCATCTTGCAGAAAGCGAGAACTGGAGAAGCAACGCAGCAAGCAACACTCTCTCACAGACACACGCACAACAAACATCCATTTCTGTCGCTCTACTACGTCATCTGGTATAACTGATACGATTGGCTAAGAGCTACCTACAGACGCTTTGATAGACATTCTAAGCGCCCAATAAACGGCTCCGGAGGATCGTAAACCACACCTCCTCTACGGAGAAATGAATGGTTGGTTTCCAGACCAAATCTCATTTGAGATTTGTCTGGTGTTAGCCAGGCTAGCAGGGGGTGCTAAGTGTGGCTGCAAAAACATTTCTGTCCATTAATTTCAATGCAAAATGAGAAAACTTCTCACTTGATTTATTACCTTGATTTATTACAACACTATGGTATCAATCGCTAGTAAAAAATATTCTTCAAGACAATTTGATGTTAATAGTTCAAATAATGGCCCCATTTAGAAGAAAATATAAGAAATAATCGTATGATTTGGGGCGTGGCTACCTTTGATTGACTAACAAGTCGAGCTGTCATCAGAAGAGAAGCAGAGCAATGCTTATAGACATAGACATAAAAAAGGATGTTTACCGGTTTGGTCTCATAACTTTGACCCTTTCACACTGTATTTTCACATCATGACAGTTTATTTGAATGTTTTGTTCAGTAAAAATGTCTTGTCCAGTGCTTGGTTGGACTAACAGACACTCCAAGGAGTCGCTGTTCAGTTTAACATGAATTAGCAGCGGCTTCTCTCAGTCTGGTTGAGGTGTAGAGAGGCGTGTAGTCAGTGTCGTCAGATCCCTCTTGCTCCTCCACAGTCCAATTATGGTCTGCTCCGCGTATCGGAAACAAGATGGCGACACAATGGGGTGGTCGGTAGCGTAGTGGGATACGCAGGCGCCCCATGTGTAGAGGCTACAGTCCTCACTGCAGCTGGCCCCGGTTCGAGTCCCGCATCGGACGGCCGTTTACTGCATGTCATTCCCCTCTCTCTGCCCCCTGCTTCCTGTCTATCTTCAGCTATCCTATCCATTAAAGGCATGAAAAAGCCCAAAAAAATACATTAAAAAAAAAAAAAGATGGCGACACAAGATGGCGACGCAAGATGGCGATGAGTATAACACTGAACTCGAGGCTTCCAACGGGCAGTCCACAAACCAATGGGTGACGTCACGGTGACTACGTCCATTATTTATTTACAGTCTATGGTTGAAACTCAGTGTTTGAAAGCTTGAAGATTGAAGTTTTGAGGGCTTGCGTAATGATTTGATAGGCTAAAAAATAATCAAATCCCTGCACACTTTATTTTCTTTTTAAATTTCAGGAAAACAGCACTTTTTTGAAACTCTGTGTAGAAAAAAATGTTACATTTGTCACTTTCATGACGGTGTATTTAAGCTATTTTCAAGGTTTGATGTCTTGTGAATGGTGATCTGAAAATAGGTGCACATTTACATTTCACACTTGTGAACGTCACTACCACCTTGAAGTCATTGGTAATTATTAAGGGCATGGATTGACTGAGATTGAAATCATCAGTTAGTGTCACACAGAGTGTACAGCCACAGTAAGGACATTAGCAGCTATGTGCCTCTGAGGAGACATGACGTAAATAACATAGAAACGTGTTTCTCACAGTCACATAAAAGGGCCATTACCCTTTACTAATTTAATTGCTTTGACTATGTCTAGGAACACTGTGCTCATCTGTTCTATAGAAGCAGTTTGCATGCTTTAAGACAATGCTGCATTCATCTAGAGCTGCATTATTGTAAAGCGGCCACACACAGACTGAGAAAATACCCAGCAGGAATATAAGCTCCATACAGAAATGACAATATATGCAACAGAAAGAACAAGTGCATCAAATATTCTGAGAAATGAGGCCAGAGCTTGTGTGTGTGTGTGTGTGTGTGTGTGTGTGTGTGTGTGTGTGTGTGTGTGTTTGTCTTTGTGGCTGACTTCATATACTGCATCTGCACTAGTGCATGAAGTTTTTGCGAGTCTTGCTCCAGGGGAAAATGAAAATGTTATATTCGAGGTTGCTATATATTCTTGCCGTGAAACTCTGCACCACCAAGACAACAACATCTTATTCTTGGAAGAAGCATGTTTGTTTTTTTCTTTCAGTGGCACTCAGCATTCCTGCGGGGCACTGTAGTAGCAGAAAGAGAATTATTAATGAAGAATAACTGCCTGTAAATGTAATTCCTATGAGATTAGGTTGGCTACTTCCAGTCGTCCCACAGGGGCTTCTCGTGACTCTGCCAACACCAATAACAGAAAGCTTCACCACGCAGAGCCTTGTTTGCCATGAAAAGAAAATTAGTCTCTCAAATTATCTCTTTTGTTAAAGTTAACATGGGACCTGACACAATTGTTCTGACACGATTCTGTTTGGTAATTATGAAACGAGATTCATGTCTGGATATGAAAGGTGTGTGTGTGTGTGTGTGTGTGTGTGTGTGCACGCATGTGTATGTGTGCACTTCTACTTTCTACACAGTGAAGTTTTTTAACTAACAGAGTGAGAACATTTTGACAGTTCCTCACTTCTCCAAAGGCCTGTTTGAAGGTTAAGACTTGGTTTCAAGGTTAAAATTAACATTAGGTTTAAGTTAGGGTAAAGGTTGGGGTTGGATAAGGGACATAAAATCCATCCAATCCATCCACTCGGCTGCAAACTGCCCCAATGAGCAGCACCAAACCGGATCCCTTCCTCCCCCCGGCTGCGCCTTGAGATCCTGTCCATGAAAGCCACAAACAGAATCGGAGACAACCCTGGTGGAGGCCAACACCCACCGGGACCGTGTTTGACGTTGTGCTGAGTATGCTGACACAGCTCTCACCTTGGTAATATAGGGACCGGATAGCAACAAGCCCCGGTACCTGGGCTTGCTGACCCCCGGCTCCAGCGGCTAGCTCTGGGGACAAAAGGTATATCAAGTTGAAGGCAAAGATAAAAACTTTTGAAAAAGGTAAAAGCAGAACTCATGACATCCTCTGCAACATGTTCTCTCTACACTGTCAGGATGCATCGACATGTGATGTCCAGATACTGCATGAACACACACACACACACACACACCAACCCAGACTGCTCCAGAGCCTCCATTAAATTGTCTCTGAGATCACACAAGAAGCAAACCTCTGATGCTTTGTGAAGCGATGCAAGAGCCTCTTAATTTGAAATTGATCCATTAATGTGCTGTCTCTCAATATGACTTATTGAGACACAGGGCAGGTCTCTCTGCTAATTGACCCGCCATTGATTTTCAGCTGATGGATGAGCAGCTGCTGCAGGCACGGGCCGAAAGGTTTGACATTCAGCCTTTATCATTCAGAGCGCTGATTGGAGGATTTCAAATGACAATTACTGAGGAAAGATCCATTTTCAAAAATGTGATGCTCTGATGGAGAGGCCTTGGTAAGAAAGAAGAAAATAGCAGGCTTACATTTAAATTAGTTTCACTCTAATCTAACCCCAGTAGCATATTTTCTTATTTATTTTATCAGCATTACGCCTGGATTCCACTGGATGCGTAACGACTCCGACAGGGGTCTGTCCGCAACGGCTGCGTATCTCCGCAGTCCGTCAACACCCACCGGATCCGTCTGTGTCGGAGCTGTTGCGGACAGCAGAGTCCCGAGGACGCACGAGATCTCACGAATTCACGCCTAATCAATTGATATAACTGGAAGATAATCAACATCTCCTCGTTAATGACTGGAGACAAATCCAGCGACTCCGTCTTAACGAGCGCTAACGAGGTACCCGAGGTATTTTATTTTGAAAATATACCGGTGTTTTATTTTGTGTCTGTGCAAGACTTCCTGTCCCGAACGATCTGCTCTGTGCTCAATTTATGCGTAGTGCTCCGTCGTCCGACAAAAATAGAAGCTCTGCGCAAGTGTTGCGAGGGCTGTCGGATGGCCCTGCGTTGTCGGACTCATTACGCAGTGGATCTGCAGTCGGTGGAATCTCACACATTGATTATAATGGGTGCGTAACGGCTCCGACGACGGATCTGCAGCCGTTACGCATCCAGTGGAATCCAGGCGTTAGAGTCAGTAGAGCCCTCTCATGTAACATATTGGATGTTCTTCAATTGTGGACAGCAGGGGCCGATTGCAGCTGATTAAATGCCTTGATGAGTGGGAATTCAGCTGATGTGCTTGCTTTGTTGTTCGAGGTGTTTTACACATTAACATTGACGGCCCCAAACACATAAGGTTGGACTGCACTAAATCGCACAAATCATCATCATCATCATGGTGAAAACTTCATAGCAACTGAACCCAAATAAATGTAGATTAGCCTGTTATACATGTGTCCTGCTACTGCAACTTAGCAGCTCTCACTCACCTGTGCTCATCTTTCCTTCTACTAGCCATCCTCCACAGTCCAACTCGATGATTCAATAATAATTAGGTCAGTATGTTTTCTACAGTTTAATGCCCCCGCCTCTAACGATTTGGCCCTCTTCTCTATTGATTTTCCCAGACACCTTTCTCTTTACGCTTCCTACTTGACATTTTCTCGCACTCTTCTTTGTGTTTTTGTTTCAAGTTTTATGTCTTTTCCCCACATAATAAATTATTGTATTGGCGCCCCTGTTGGTGACGTTAATATCACTAATCAGATTATTTTTTTAATGAATCACAAAGGCTACAGGCACTGTCTGGGACGACCATTCTGGACTTTGACAGAATTTCCTATTGGTCAGTCCGCACCTGCGTGTATTGATGATATAGCTTTACCCTGGGTGTAGTTACTCTTCAAACAGGAATTTTATGCAACCTGCTGCATCAAACTTGAAACATTATATACCCCTAGTTTTTGTATAAAGATACATTCAGCTACAGAGGTAAAAACTTGAAAATATATAAACCTTTTCTGAATTTCCAAACACAAAAGTTTCCCAGTTTGAGCACTATATCTTTTATTTGTACTGTATTAAATTAAATGTAGGTCACAAAGGGTTTGCAAATGATTCGTTCTGTTTTTATTGCACAGCATACCACCTTTTTCGAAATCAGAATTGTAGAATATTATCCTTCATGTTTATGTTTTTTTTCCTCACTGTTACAGAGGGGTTATAATAGGTGTCATTTAATCCCAATTCATTTTCATGTTAATGTTTTTTTCCTCCCTGGCTTATTTATAACCAAAGCAGAAACAATAAGTGCATCTCCACAAAATATACTACATTTATGCACATTTCTAATCAATGGACAGCAGAAGCACTTCATTGATTATTCGATCCTACGGACATCAGTCAAATTAATGTTTCTTAATGCTCTGTGCACACATCCAAAAGGTCTCACATGTTTTGCATGTATCAAACAGGGTAAATGATTGATGTTGGTTAATTTTGCACCTTTTAAATTGCAGATTCAATACTGCACCATTGACTTTAGACCACATTTGTTAACATGTGTGCGCATGGGCATGTTGGTTTCAAAATGAGGTGTGGACAAGTACATTAGCTACTACAACTACAACTTCTTTAACTTTATTAAGACATCAGCTCTACTTGTTCTGTTCCTCAGTGTTTTATTTGCTTATTTCCGTTTTTATCTGTTTAATGTTGTTTATCTCAATGCACCTTCAGCTGATGCACTCCCAATTTTCATTTTTTCTGTACAATAAAAGCTATCTTATCTTATCTTATCTTGTACCCCCTGAACAGGTTGCCGGACTATCGCAGGGCTGACACATAGAGACAGACAACCATTTGGGGAGAACATGCAAACTCCACACAAAAGAGCTGCAAGCTTCCATTAAGCCCTTGAAAATCATTCTAGTTTTTTCTAAAAACTTTTTCTAAAATCCTGCTGAAAGACAAACTAAGCTTACCTTGTTGGAAGACATAAATGGGCTAAGCAAACTTTCCAAGTGATGAATGAACACATTAGCAGTAATCACTTAAAAGCACATTTCACACAAGCCGAGCTGTAAGCAAGTTTCTCTTCCTATTGTGACTCATGGAAGGCTCAACATAACAAATGTGAAATGTTCAGTTCTTTTAGCCATAATAGATTATTAGAAGGCTCTGAAAAGTGAACATCCCGGACCCTCTTTTCTTCTTTCCTCATTAGAATCCAGCAGCATGTCTTCCCATGGACACCTCCTTGCTGACACTGATGGTAAACATGTCAAGGAGCCTTCTGCTGTGATCAATATCCTGTTGATGAATGAGTTCCAGCTGTGAACAAAAGCCAGCCTCCCATTTTAATAAGCTGCCGCAGCTCAATATGCTGTTACTCGATAACAGTACGAATAATACATGTGTGTGCTGCTCTAATAAATCTGTGAGTGGAGGGGTCAGAGTGTCTCCTCTGAGGAAACTCTATCGAGAAAAGCGTAGTGAAAAAGATTAGTTTCCAAGTAAATACAAAGGTTTTATCTAAAAAAAAATGTTCTTTTTCTCCTATACTTGACCAACTTGAACATATTAAAGAACCTGAATCTGAACATATTAAGGAAGCCCACTGTCTAGACATGTGGCAGGCAGTTGGCCTCGGGCATTGATAGGACTCCAGACTCCCTAACTTATTGTTTTAAAATCAAATATCTATTATTCAGTCCTAAAAAAGAAAGACTATATTGGAAATACTCTGAAATAAAAAAGCAATAAGAGTTTTGGACTGCATTTGCAGACTTTTTTAATTAATTCTGCTGCTTTGAAGCCTCAAGTTCTGAATTTTCGTTGTTGCCATCTTGCAGCAGGGTAAATCCTGACAGAGTGAAAGAAAAGGACTATGAAACACCTGACTCTGAGTAAAAACTTAACAAAGAAAAGTCGCTCCAGAGGAGGAAAAACACTGAAACTATCTACACTAAAAACTAAATATAAAAATCCTAATCTAAGATAAGGGGGGGAAACTAACTAAACTCTTGAGGGGAAAACTATAAAATAATAACACCTACAAACAAAAAGCGCTCCAAAAGGGAGGAAACAATAATAATGATAGGAAAAATAAAAGATTCTACAAAAATACCATGAAAAACTGGATCAGGACTAAAGGGGGAAAAATAATAAAGAACACAAAATCACAAAGAATCACGAATCAAGAAGAAAAATCACTCTAGCAAGGAATCCAAAAAGGTGAAAACAAGTCAAGCTGTGGCTATGGCAAGAACAAGATAACTGGCTGGTATGGTGACGGGATCAAACACACTGGCACAAGACAAGGCAAAACGCAGACTATTTGAACACATGAAGGGAAGGGAGCACCAGGTGAACACAATCGGTAATTAGGGGAGACAATCAGACAGATGACACGCGGGGAAGGGCAAGTGACATGAAACAAGAGGAGAGTTATTTAAAAATAAAACAGGAAATAACAAGACCAGAACACAAAATAAAACACCACCTCACAGGTGTGACAGTTTTGGCAATCAGTACATGTGCAGAACTGATCAGGAGCCAGAGCGATGCTTCGTCATCAGCATACACTAGCTAGCTTGGTTCAATGAGATCTCCAACCACACGACAGAATAGATCGTTTGTCAATAACACCCATAGCAACACATATGAGCGTTTGTCAAAATAGGTAATAATAGCAAACATGTCATTATACATACATACGTATGGTTCACAGTTGTAAAAAAGCTGCAGTTTTGGTGAATTTATGTTACAAAACAACCGATCTAGGTTTAGGGCAACAAACCCTCCTGGTTAGGCATTATGAAAGACAGTTTAAACAGTAAATAAATGTATGAAAATGCTGGAAGTAAAATAGTTACGAGGGTGACGTGAGCCACAGAAGTTACATTAAAAAATGTTACGTAGAAATCAAAGATACGTTAAAAAAAACTACGTTACAAAACAAATGGAAGTTATGTTAAAATCAAAGTTACGTATGAATTTATTTTTTTTTAAACGTAAGTTACATGGACAACGTAAGTCACATGGACACATAAGTTACATGGACAATGTAAGTTACGTAAAAAAAAACGTAAGTTACATAATTAACATAACTTACATAAACAACTTAAGTTACGTAAGCAACAGAAGTCTGTAGCGCCCTGGTGGTGGAACAAACTTCCAAACTCCATCCGATCTGCTGAGTCCTTATCAATCTTTAAGAAGAGACTGAAGACCGTACTCTTTAGTGAACACCTTCACACTTGATCTACACAGATAAATATTGCACTGACCACTCGTGCAACCTAAAAGCACTTGCAATCTAATGGACTCAAACTTAACCCACGGCACTTACTCTTGCAGTGTTTCTTGACTTCATCCTTGCTTGTGTCGCTTTGGATAAAAGCGTCTGCTAAAAACATTGTAGAATTGTAGGACTTCTTAGTGTCTTATAGTCCAACTGAACACTAAGAAAAAGTTAAGCGACTAAATTGTGCCAGTTAACACTGATGAAGTGAAAACACACTGTGAAAGGGTCTTTATTTGGTGAGAAGGAAGCTGGGACACTGATGTTTATTTATAGCGACAATTCTTTGTTGTTTAAGACCTTGCAGACTGAATTAAACTCAGTCATGTATCATGTCATGGCAGACTCAGTTTACTGAAGGGAGCAGGTGTTTACATTTATTGAATAAAGACACACTTGTGTAAGGAATAATGTGTCTTTTCTTTTTCCTGGTTCCTTTTTTTTCTTTTTCTTTTACACATTGGCTCAATATTTCAAGTCTTGTCTCTTGTTTCTCACTGTACTATACCAAAGTTTGCATGTTAAATAAGTACGTCAGTCTCTGCTCAGACAAATTGACTTCTTGACTGAGCAGGCAGAGTTCTTAGAGCTGATGACTGATCAACAAGGTAAAATCCCAATAAATCTTTATGCCGCTGTGGGCTAAGTCCAGCCAATACATCACACTCATTCCTCACCTGACAGAACAAAACCCAATCAAACTCAAATGACTTTGTGTGAACTTTGTGAAATTAGTTTCCCTGCGATCAAATGGCAGCAGGGTCACACACAGTTCAAGGAAAGTTCAAGAAAAAAATCCAATCTCTCAAACTCTCTCTCGACTCTCTTACATCAATCTAAAGGTGTAATGAGCTTTCCACGTGCTGTTTTATGATTAAGTGTTAGAAGATTCTTTTTCCCACACTTCCAAGAAATGTTTCAGAGCTCAACCTCTTCACCTCATCTTTAAAATAACAAAAAAAAGAAACCTTGTGGTGCCCGTGTCATATTCAAAGTGCCTCTCAGTATCATTTCATCATCACAAGCCTGAATAAACTTTTCAGTTAAAGGGGACATATCATGAAGGACTTGATGCTTGTGCTGATAGATTTGGGTATTTGGAGTGGCTACCAACCCACAAACTGAGAAATAAGACAACCCAGGCTTTATTGGTAGCTGCCAAGATCATAAAATGTATGGCTTCGACACAAAATTCAGTTTTGGCTCCCCTTCTTGTGTCAAATAGACTCTCATTAGAATATGCCACCCCCATCAGAGTATCTCAGTTTCAACATATGGGAGATACGGCTTTCTGTCAGAGTGTACATGCAGAGAATGGGGATGATATGGGGGATGAATGGGTGGGGTTTTTAAACTTAATTTATCTTATTTTGTTGCCTAAAAATCTGTATGTTCTGTACAATAAACTTTTATATAGTGGTAACAACTAATAACTTCAATACCAGGCATCAATCAAAATGTTGCTGATCACAAACCAATGCTTGGCAGAGCAGTTTTGTTCAGAGGAATGAAAAATAAGCAATGGAATATTTTCTTACTCTCCTTTTCCTTGGATTTTTACCCACATACATATACTTTATTACAGTGATGTAATGATTACTTATGTCGAAAAGACCCTAAATAAACTGTTGTTGGTGTACCATGAGACCTTTTAGACAAAGACAAATTTTTGTCATACTTTGGGTTGTTATTCACAATTTATTAACCTGAAACTGTCAGATGGTTTGACGCACAGAAGCAACTGAGAAGCTGTCATGTTTGGAAAAGGTTTGAAACTTGAAACACTTTCAAAAGATTCTAATAAAAAAGGTTTGATATTCAAAGGTTTGATACTGAAAGTTTGATAAGAACATATTCTTTGTTCAAGCACAAGCACATAATCCACAGTAACCTTAAACTCAGTCATAACAAACAAGCAAAAGTAGAAGACTTAGTGTGAAGTGAGTGTGAAGTATCTGACAAAATCAATATGAGAATTTTTGAAGAATGAAGAAATATGATATTTTGACTGTAACTGGAGCTTGAGGACAGGCCTCCTGACATCAACAGGAGTCCACAAAAACTGGTAAGTTTCATCAACTGTAAATGTTCATAGCCACTGTGGTGTCACCCATTGGATTGAGGACTACTGTTGTGAAGCCTCAAGATTAGCAATTTGGTTGTCCACATGTTCGTATTTTGGACCTCACCATCCTATTTTTTTGGGAGCTGGAGGATGCTCATGGATATACAGCATAAAGAGGACTGAATCTAGTGTTGGAAGTTGGCCTCTGTTAATTCCCACTGATGGTTGGCCGAGCCTGCCGCTTCTGGTTTAGCGCTCTGCTAACATGAATGTGAATAAAATAATTTAATCCCACGGCTTATCTAGTCTTTACCGGACCAAATGGATCAAATTCTGACAGTGAAACGAGTCACTTTTGCGGACAATGTGAATATCCACAGATTTACAGACATACAGACATGAGAAAAGTCTTGATGTGTGCAAAGCTATCAGCTAACACTAGCTCAGTTAGCAAGTTGCCTCCATATTTCAGTTGTTGATCATGTAAAGAAAAATATATATGATTTTTTACTTTACAGGACCATATGTTTCATGCAATCATGCATCAACATCATACATCTTTATTTTTTCTCTATGCATCCTTAGATGATAATTCAAGAGGCAACAACAGCCAAACCATAGACTGTATAAAAATACATGGACACATGTGAATCACTCAAAGAAAACATGCAACATTGAATTAATATGTCAAAGAAACACTGTAGATTATGCTTACATGCTGTTTGATGAAGGTCAGACCAACTCGATTCATTTGGCTTCCAGCTCAATTCCAGATAATGAGAAAGCTCCTGAAAGTTAATTTTCTGGTGTTTACTTATTTACTTTTGCCTGTGGGGTGTGGGCATGTAGAAGCATTCAATTGTCACGCTCTATGTTCAATACTTGTTAACTGTTGTGGCTGTGTTTGCCTACAGAAACAGGTGTGTTTGTTTAAGAACTTACGTTTGCCCCTAATCTTTTCCCGTCATGTATCATGTCATGGCTGGTTGTCCAGGGACGATGCAAATTGAAGCTCCACCTCTCAACCCGTGCAGACATTTTCACTCCATCTCCTCTGTTGTAAACAAAGATCAAGGCATTCAATTATTTCCCTCCCTGCCTTTAGGGGCTGCATGATCAATGCTTGTGATTAACATGTTGTAGCTCCTGGGATGCATGAGAACAACTCTCAGGGAAACTTAACACTAATGGTTTTGGTGAGCCACCATTAATAATTCAGTGAGCTTTATTAGGGCAATTGCCGCATAATGTGTGATAATATTTCCAAACAGAAAAGATAAGTTACTGGAGGAAACAAAATTTATGGTGAAATAAACAACTCTGTCTGTAATAATCAGTCGTAGTCATTTACAGTGCAGGCATTGAAGCGCATATAAATTAACCAGCAGATCAATGAGACCTATTTGTGGATCAAGCAGCTTAGTCATGTCGACATCAGACCTTTAAAACAGATGCTGCTTTGATCCTTTGCTTATATTTTCTCACAAATGCCCTGAAAGATTAAAAGCCACCACCTGTTGGAGCTCTGCCGTCACACTAATTGCCTCAGGCCTTACTTGGATTTTATTCTATAACACATTCAACTATTTCATTCATTACTACAATTTGCAGAGGTGGGACCAATTCAGTTTTTCAAGTCACAAGTAAGTCTCAAGTCTTTGCCCTCAAGTCCCGAGTCAAGTCCCAAGTCAGGACCGACAAGTGTCAAGTCAAGTCACAAGTCCTGCAATTCGTTTTTTGTTGTCCACTTAGTAGATTTTATACTCAAACAAAACTGTATTTGGTATCATTTTTGCCAACTGCCGCCATTTTTGGACAGTTCTTCTTCATTGGTTGGCCTGCAATTTGATTGAATGTTGTGCCGACAGGACACGTCAGACACCCAGACAGACACAGCGAGCGACACACACATTTACACAAAGAGAGATATCGGTCTTTGTTTTTTGGGGAAAGTGGCAAGTCAAAAGGCTCAAGTCCAAGTCAAGTCACAAGTTATTAGTCCAAGTCAAGTTGCAAGTCTCTTTGCATTTTGTCAAGTCGAGTCAAAAGTCATCAAATTCATGACTCAAGTCCAAGTCATGTGACTCGATTCCACACCTCTCACAATTTGATTTACTCACTCATATCACTCATTTATTTTTGAATAGTATAACAAGCCTAAAGGTTGTATTCAGACCAAAGGGAGATCATTTGAGCAAATAAATTGAAAGTCAATTTATTTCTATTCCATCAATCTTTATCAATAAATACATACCTCCCTATTTCATTTCAGATGAAGGCGTCCAGGATCAGATGGTCTCAGGGGAAGGTATATCTCTGTGTAATTAAACCCCATGACAAGAAATGGTTGGCACAAGTGGTTACCTTAGCTCTTCTTCTCCTCTTTACTGTTTCTTCAGCCTGCTACAGCCAAAAAACAAATCCATCTACTGAACTCCTTGATCTCTGGTGTTTACACCATGTAACCCATAAAGAAAAAAATATAAATGGCTAATCTAGTAGATAGTCAATCATATCTTACCAGGGTACAATTGAGAGTCATCTGTTCTCCCACCAAAGGTGCATTTAACCAATTTAATCAATATAACAAGTCCGTCTCTTATCCTACAATCAGCTCTGAACATTATTCTAAAAGGTCGCCTTGCACTCAGCTCTGCCTTTTCTTTTTTACAAAGTAATTATTGGGAATTTCAATTATGGGTAACTGAAGGCCAAGTAAATATTGTTTTCTGACAAGGACCCAAAACACAGTCAGTAATTGTCCACAGGCATGTCAGGGGTCAGCTGCAGAGTCTCACTCAAGGACACGAGTCCTTCATTCTGCAAATTGACATGTTACATGTATGTTTGACCTTCACTATTGTTGAGAAATGAATTGAGAAAATCTTTAAAATTAAATTATCTGACTCCAACAGTAACCTCTCACCTATTTCTCTGCGCAGATCGTTTGATGGGGAATGATGAGCAGGAGACGTCCAAGTTCTTAGTTTAACATAATTTTATTACGATAAGTCAAGAAATGTGCAGTTACAGAGTCTCTGGGTTCAAACGTCACTTCCCAAATTTATACAAAAAAAGGCGGATCAGTACATGAGGTCTGGACCCCCCTCCTGTCCCTCAAGCCCTTTTTTATAACCTAACAGAGGTTTTACTAAGAATGTGGGTAGAACTCTCCAGAAGGTGCGTCCCTCTTGAACCTTTGATTCGTTAATTTCAATCAATATTGTGGACACGCCATGTCACCAAGCAGAGAAGACAGTTATCGCTTCTGCTCAGCACACCATGTCCATGACCTGTTACCAAAACATTCAACACAACCTCCTGCCTTGTTATGACTTGAAGAGATAATGGTGGGAACCCAGATTTTGCAATGTTCACATAAAATACAAAACATAAAATATATATTTTTGTGATGATAGAATCTTACTAAGTTTAAGCAGATGGAATAAATGTATTTAGTTTTGATGTATCTAGAGTAATCATAGTTTTAAAACAATATTAGCACATGATCATTGTATCAAAAGCATCTTGCATGATTAATCTATAAATGCATAGAGAGAGGGCACACACACAGTTAGTGAATTACGCATGCATAGATAGTGACCTAGTCACTCAGATAATGATCCCCATGAACAGAGACAGAATAACAGATTATTTCTAACACTATGCAGAATGACACGTCTGCAGGGCTCGATAAGGCCGTTTTCACAAACAGCTGCAGGAGGAAATTTACTAGATTATTACCCTAGACACTAGTTTAAGGCCTGCACGTACGAGCACAAGGATATAAAGACTGAGAATTTACTTGGGAGGGTAAATTCAGTGGTTAAATTCTTACCAACATCATGGATTATTCAATGACGTAGAAGGTTCTCCAGTCTGTTTGCTGATGAGTGATGAACAGGCTACAATATATTTTGTTACTTTTTCTTATACTTCTTTAATCAAGGCCAACATCGGCAAGACAACATACAACAACCAACCAACTTAACTCTCTTGGGGTTCACAGCTAAAAGCCCCGACTGAGTATTGCATCCGCTTGACTACCCCTCACATACACCTGTCCCCCAAAACAAAATATTACACATGAAAATTAATAAATAAATAATAGTTAAAGTGCCATAAATAATAATGAAACAAATATATAATACATAATAGTAACTTAAATAATTTAAATAATACAAAAACATATTGTATTCATTAAGTAAGGTTAATTCAACTTTTTGTGGGACAACTCATATCAAACGCAAATTATTAAAAGTAACTACTCCAAGTAATGAGTTTGAGACAAGCAATTGGAGTTTCTGAACAAACGTCGGACTTTCACACAGGAGAACGGGGTTCTTGTTCCATGTGAAAACAAAAATAAACTATGTGATCGAAACATCACAAAAGTTCTGTGCTTTTGTGCACGTTTTTAGGTAACTATGTCACTTCCAGTGGTCATTTCACCTTCATAACTACAAATACAAATGTACTGACTAGCTAACTCATAACTTTCCTCTCGTCAAATCTACCAACTGACCAGGCAGAATTTACCTCAATGCTACAAATATCTTGCCCCTCTTCACCAGTATTTCTGGGATGAAGAATCTGGAATCTTGTATGCCAAATCTGCTGACAAAGTTGTCCAAACCAACCCACATCCCAGAAACCCATCTGAGAAATACCGACGGTGTTGATGCCATCTCCACGTCACCTTTGTAACTACTTCACTTCATAACTTTTTAAACTGTCTATTATAACGCCTTACCAGGACGTTTTTTACCCTAAGCCTAGGTCAGTGGTTTTGTAGCCTTAATTCAGCGAAACGGCAGCTTTTTTTTTTTTAAACCTTGAACCATACATGAGTATGAGATCTTGTTGGGTTAAGGCCTGTGCATATACGAGCATGGACACAGAGACTGAGAATGGACTTTTGTAGGAGGATGCAAATTATTATTGTCCAAGTATTGCGTTTGAGACGAGCAACCAGTGGTTCTCACCAATCACTGTCTCATGAAGAGCTACTGGCAGGTGTTGATTTGTTTGTTCCATTATAAAAAAAAATAGTGTCAATTGTGGTGAACTCAAACTCCACAGCCTGAAACCTTTCATCTGAAATTCAGTGGCTAGTGAAGGAGTAATTGCAGTAATTGTCCTCACTAATCCTGTCTCAGAAAGACAAGGACGCTCTGAGTGTGTAATGGCTTGAAAGGTTTACAGACAAAAGAATAGTCTGTTAGAATAATACTTTTCTTTTAAATGTCTTTAATTATGAGACAGAAGAGGTTTGTGTTGGTAGAGTGGCAACACACTGATTCGATGCTGGTGGTTTGATCCCTGACCGTGGCAGCCTAGATGTGGAAGTATCCTTGAGCAAGATACTGAACCCCAAATTGCTCCCAATGCTGTGTTTTCAATTTCAAATGGTGGCTGTAGGATAGCCTCGGCCGCGATATGAAGTGTAGGGGTATCTGGTTCAGATACACATTGCCTCCAGCAGGGGTACCAAAATATTTAGAGGTAAAGCTAATTTAGGTCAATTTTGCTATCAGAAATTGACTAAATTAATATTTAATACTTTAAATGAATTAAAGTTGGTTTGGGGCACCACCTATTCACTTAGGAATAGGAAAAGATAGCAAATCATAGTTAATCAGTCTCATAAAGTTAACAAATTATCAATTTGGAACATTGATTATTAATTATGAATATAATTATAATCGAATTACCTTATTAATATTTAGTAACGGTTGAAGGAATTTTGAGTTCTTTTCCATAGCAGAGGTTAGCAAATCATTCATTCATGTGCAACATTAAAGGGAGAAGCATATTAATCCAAAAACATATTTATTCTAAATAAAGCAAAGCAAACAGAACACACAATAACTAATCTAAAAGACTATTTACAGTGGAAATGTGGTTGAGAAAGAATGTGTAACAAAATGGCGGCCGAAAGGCGGTCATTTAAATAAATCAAAATGGCGGAAGCCCTTTTGTTCTTGAAGAACAATAGACCATGCGGTCTTGAAGGTCTATGTGTTGTAGGAAGCCAGATTAAAGGTATATTTCATGTGGATTAGTGTGTGAGCAAATCAAATGAGTCATAGTTAAATTACATGTACAACTTGAGATATGTAGAGCAACATTAATCATACAACTTCAAATGATCTAACTACACAAAATATCCCAACAAATATACTTAAACACACAACAGATCAACACCATTGATTAAAACTTAACAAACTTGTTCTTGCTTACTAACTGCCCAGTACTATACCACAGAGTCCAGAGTTGAAAGGGGAAAGCAGCACTCCTTTTGAGGAAGAATCTGGTTCCTGGTTGGGTTTTGGTGGTTGTAGCGTTGTTTGCTGTTGGCTCCAGAAGCTTGGTGAGGGTCTCTGTGATTATGTCCAGGATAGATCACAGGCAGGAAACTTAGAAGCGTCGTGGTGGGCCCACTTGGTTTGGGGCCTCACCGGCCTTCGCTTAGAGCTGGAGACAGAGGGAAGGTGTCTGATCTTCCTCCTGGAAGATCAGACCAGGACAGCAGGCATGCTGTTCCTCAGGGAGTTGAGAAGAGAAGAGCGAGAAGGGGTGGCTGCAGGACACTTTTGTGTCTCAACCTGGAAGTTGTATTTCCTGTTGGTATCAGCCAATGAGACGCCTTTAGGTATCTCCAGATACCTGTGGGGGTGGGGGTCGTTTGTCTTTGTTTGGAGGGGGACAAAGAACGACCTCCATCTTGAAGCATGGAGAGAATTTGTTGATAATTCTCACTGCATTCAGTCTTTAATCCAAATGAAACTTGTGAGAAGCTGTGAGCCCTACAGAAGCGGTTTGGATAAAAGCTCTATATAAGTGCACTCCATTTACCAGTTTGCTTTAAAAGCTTGAAATATCCAACATTACAAGAAACATAGTGATTACAGTGAATTATTCATATTTTTAAAAGTTTTGCTCCTAAGGGTTTGTCTACCAAGAACTAAAACTGAACTTATCTTTAATTATAAGTTAATTTGGTTTAAGGCAAAATGGTTTATCAGAACCACAACACAGAAAAGACAATGTTAGATTTGGACGTATCCATACAGGATTGATTCGCTGTTTTTTCGTTTTAACACCAGACTGAAAATGTGTTTCACTGTTCTTTCAGATCAAAAGTTTCAAGCCTGTGGCGAAGCTTTAACCTCAGCCAACAGTGATGTCAGGGGCCCCTGGGTCCACCTTCACATTACTGCACAGCAAGCTTAGAAGTCAAACCACTGGAGGTCAGGAAAGTTAAGGGCAGTTTACAGCCACTGTAGAGAAAACCAAATAGATATGCAATGCTTGAAGTCTTCTCACTCTCGAGAGGTTTTCCTTTTTATGCTTAAACTTCCCCAGTGGCCATCAGATTTTGGGGAAAAATGGCACAAAAATGTAGCCCATATATTGTTGATCTGCTTTAACAAATGCTTCTGTGCACCATGACTTTATGGATGCATTTGTGGTCAATTGAAGAGTTGGAGAATTACATTTCTATATATGAGTTTACTTCACACGGCACTGGATTCAAATCTCACATGCGAAAATATTGAATGAGAGTTACACAGCAGAGATCTGGCTTATATGGCTTCTCTGGCACATGGCCAGCTATTTTTGTCCATTGCAAAGATGTTCAACAAAGTCCAAACGTGGTAAACATACGTTATCACAGTCCAGTGGTCAGCATCTCAAGTTTACATTAGAGCTGCAGAAATCTATTGAAAGGTCAGTCTTCTTCAGTATCAATGTTACATGCTTGAGCAGAAGTTTAAAGAAAAATATACTCTAAAGTAATTTAAGTGTTTCTCTCTCTTTTTTAAACTCTCGTTTCAATGCTGAGTTCAAGCTAAACCATAGTACCCAAAATTTGGACACCTTATTTTAATACCTACGTTTCTTTTTACTGTCTTCAACGATATTTACTCATTATCCTCATACTGCTCTCTTTCTTTGCTTGTAGTGGAAATCATTTGAGCATTGGAAGCAACTGGCAGGGTCTCCCCTGAGATTTTTCTTTCGACTGAACTCATCGATATCAAGTGGGTGTGAAATGTCTTGTGTGAGCAATAAATTTAACCCCCATGCATGTGCAACGCAAGGAGTAATGAATAATCCAAAAGAAATCAATATACCTGTGATGGAGACGAGTACCTTGTTGTTCTCATTTTTTATGTAGGATGCTCTGACCACTCACACATCAGCAACCCCTCATATCGATTATTGCAGTAGCTGCGTCATGGATGGAGCGCAAGGAATAACATGTCCAACATACTTTAAATGGAGCATGTAGATTAATAATACAGATAGTTGCCAAGCACAACAACAAACCTTTACTCTTTCTTGTATTTTCTTCTAACATATGACTGGATGATATGGCCAAGAAGAATCAATGTGAATGCCAAACAGTTTGCATGTTGCCATGGTTGTGACAACATACACTTGCTGCTATAATTGCGCAATTATTGTTCTGCTCCTCCTCCAACCAGCAAGATGTCCGTGATTGTCTTGCCAACCAGGCAGAATCCGATGCAAATACAAATGTATTGACCAGCTGACTACTCATAACTTTCCTCACATAAAATCTACCAGCTGACCAAGCAGAATCACCCCAATGCCACAAATATCTTGCCCCAAATATCTTGGATTATTGGCATTTCTTGTACGCCAAAAAATGCCCTGCCTCTGTCAAATCTGCCAACCAAGTTGTCCAAACCAACCCACATCCCAAAAATATCTACCAGCCCCCTTTAAGAAATACCACCCGGTGTTGATTCCTGATTTGGAAGAGTCTTTTATGCACTAATATTCTCCAGACTGGACTGTTGTAACTTACTCTATTATTTAAAACCTGTTCAAAATGCTGCTGCCCAGTTATTAGTATTTCTAGGTACAAGCAATAAGACCACATCACCCCAATTTTTACATCCTTTAACTGTCTACCAGTTAATTTTAGGATAACCTTAAAATCCTCCTAATTGTCTATAAATCTCTCCATGGTGTTCAGATCAAATCTCCCCATGGTATTTCAGAACGTCTCCGACAAAAACCACACAAATATACATTTGAGTTCAGAAATGTTTAATGCCTATGGAGAGCTGAGATGATATAGGAGGGGAGGGTGGAGGTGCTGGACAAAAGGATGAGGGTCAATGTCGGTACAGGAAGATGAAGGGATGTAGGGAGCCGTTGGGTTCAAGCTGAAGGTGGCGAGACAGACGGGAACCAGAGGAGCGGAGAATCTGTTTGCTTTTCCACAGTTTCCCAGTTAAATAAATCAAATAAATTAATGAATGATACACGTTTTAGCTGGTCTCTCTCAACAGCACTGAGTTGGTTTTGTGCTGCCCTGGAACCAGTTTTCCTGGCCGAGAACCAGTTCTTTGGCTGGTGAAAAGCAAAGAACTGGTTCGAGATTTGGCACCGGCACTGGTATTCTTGCCCTGATACAGATCGGAGCCCCAAGTGGTTCCTGTAATCAAACAGAGAGAGCTAAGTTGCCTACTTGAAGTGCAGAAGTGGGATGTGTCTGAGGCCCGTCCTTGTCCCTGAACCTTGTTTTTTAAAACTTTAGGTTATTTACATAACCCCGGTTCTCTGAGTAATATGAGTGAGATGTCTCACTATGGGATGCACGCCCCCGCTGCAGACCTCAGAAGCATTAATCTCAATACGCCAATCCTGATTGGCTGGTAAACGTGTCCGTCCGTCCGCCCGCGGTAGTCCCACCTCCTATAAGTACCGCCTGCGGACGGGAACACGTCATTCAAGATAAGCACCTCTTCTCACCCGCCCAAGCAAGAAGGGTTGTCTGGTGAGACATCTCACTCATATTACTCAGAGAACCGGGGTTATGTAAATAACCTAAAGTTCTCTTTCATAATATTTCGTTCGATGTCTCACTATGGGATATGGTTGCTCCAGTTGGATCCAGCGTCCACCAACCCTCAGGGAAAACAATCTGTTCCAATCAGGACATCAACACCGCGCTTGCCACGCACGGAGCGGAGACGTCCAACATATAAAAGCGGACAAAAGTGAGAGGCGAGGACCAACTCGCCGCCGCACAAATGTCCTGAACAGACACTCCCCTGAACAAGGCCCAGGATGTAGCCACGCCCCGAGTCGAGTGCGCTCGCAGACCCACAGGTGGCTGCAAACCCTGACCCGCATAGGCCAAAGCAATCGCCTCCACCACCCAGTGGGACAGGCGCTGCTTCGTAATAGGCTTCCCTCTATGAGGACTAGCCCAGGAGACGAACAGCTGATCGCTCCTCCTGAACCCCCCTGTCCTATCCACATAGGTGCGCACAGCACGGACTGGACATAACGCATGCGACCGCTGCCCACCAGATGAGGCAGCAAAGGCCACAAGGTCAATAGGAGAACATGAGCCCACCACCTTAGGCACAAAAGCCGGGTTGGGCCTCAAGGTCATCCTCACATCTCCCGGGAAGAACTGAGTGCATGACGGGTGCACCGAAAGCGCATGAATGTCACTAACCCGCTTCGCCGAAGCCAGAGCCAGTAACAACACCGTCTTGAGAGACACGTGTTTCAAGTCGGCCCCCTCCAGTGGTTCAAACGGAGGGCCCTTGAGCCCCTCCAAAACCACAGCCAGGTCCCAAGGCGGCACCAGCGGCCTGGACACGGGGAGAAGCCTGCGCGCCCCCTTCATAAAACGGCAAACGAGCGGGTGCTGGCCCACCGTTAGCTTCCCAAATCCCACGTGGCACGCGGCAATAGCCGCCAAGTACACCTTAACCGTGGAGAAAGCCTTCCGATTGTCAATCAGGTCCTGCAAGAATGACAAAATCACCCCCACCGGACACTGAAAAGGAACGTGGCCGTTTCTGTGGCACCACTCCTCAAACACCCTCCACTTACAGTCATACAGAGACCTAGTGGAGGCGGCTCGAGCACTCTGAATAGTGGAAATCACTCGCTGTGAGAGACCCCCAGCTGACAGATTGAGCCACTCAGGGGCCAAGCCCAGAGCGCCAGACGCTCCGGGTGCGGATGGAAGACCATCCCCCCCCCTTGCGACAGCAGGTCCCTGCGCAGCGGGAGCTGCCAGGGTTGGGTGCACAGCAACCGATATATCTCCGCCAGCCAATGCATCGCAGGCCAATGCGGAGCTACCAGAATCAGCGCGTGGCCGTGCTCCCTCACTCTGGACAGAGTGGGGGGTATCAAGGCCAGGGGAGGGAACGCATAAAGAAGCTCGCGCGGCCAGGCGTGCGCTAACGCGTCTATGCCGAGGGGAGCATCCACGCCGCGCAGAGAGTAAAACAGCGCGCACTGCGCGTTCTCTCGCGACGCGAACAGATCCACCGCGGCCCGACCGTAACGGGACCACAACTGCTCCACAACCTCCGGGTGCAGAGTCCATTCCCCGTACACTGGCGCGCCCCTGGACAACAGGTCCGCGCCCGTGTTCAGGACTCCCGGAACATGCGTCGCTCTCAGGGAGAGGAGACGACCGCACAAACACCCTCGGGCTTAAAGACAGGCCGAAGGGAAGTACGCGATACTCGTAGCAGATCCCCTGGAAAGCGAACCTCAGATACTTTCTGTGGGGAGGATAGATCGGGATGTGGAAATACGCGTCTTTCAGATCGACAGAAGTGAACCAATCGTTCTGCCGCACAAGGCGCAACAGGGATGCGTGTGTAAGCATCCTGAATTTGTATTTCCTGAGAAATTTGTTCAGAGCACGTAAATCCAGGATAGGGCGAATACCGGTCCCCCCCCGTTTGGGAACCAGAAAATACCTGGAGTAAAAACCGCTCTGACACTGTGCGGGGGGAACGACACAAATTGCTCTTTTGTTTAACAGCGAGAGGATTTCCTCCTGCAAAACACGAGCTGACTCCCCCCGAGCCTGAGAGTGTATTATACCGGCAAAACGCGGAGGAACGGCGGCGAACTGCAACCTGTAACCCCGCGAAATCGTCCTCAACACCCAGGGCGGAGCCGCGAGTGCGGCCCATCTCTCCCACCTGAGGGAGAGAGTGGTCCCGCACCGCAGCCCCTCCACCACGAGAGGCCCCAGCCGCGGTGCGGTGGCGGCCTCCTGTGGTGGAACAGTGGCACGGCACTCGGACGGCACAGTGGACGGCCGTCCGGGTGGGCAGCGCGGCGGCCCCGCCGTCCCCGCCTCGGCTTTTACCCGAGGGGGAACAGCGAGCGTTGCCACCGCGCTGCTCATTGTGATTCTTTTGGCTTTTATTAGCTGCGCCCTCGGCACTCGGCCTGGATGCGGCAGCGGGACACATTTTATTTTCTTTGAGAAAATGTGTGTGTGTGTGCGTGCTTGTGGACGTAAGACAGGGGCAACCGCTGAACTCTCCGCCGTCAAACGTCCATCTCTCCCGGCTCGCTCTGGCGCAGGCCGTGGCGGCTGGGAGGCGGGGGCGTGGGGGACCCCCGGGCACACGCTGAAAAGCCGAACAGGTGGGGCTGGAGAACGGGGAACGTCCAGCTGCATCACCGGTGGAGAGAGGGGCGGTCAGGCCGCTCTCTTCTTTTTCCTGGCCTGGCCGGTAGCTTGCGCGGGCGGGGCCGACGAAGCCGCGGTCGGGACCGAGGGTTTTCTGGGCCAGCTGGGCCGACCTGGCTGGGAAGGCGGCGCAGGCTGGGGTCTTGGCTGCTTAGGCACTTTAAACCGTGAAACCTGGGGAGCAGCCTGTGCGAAGGTTTTACGCTGCGCAGGTGGAGAGGGCGCAGGGGGCTTACGGGGGAGGCAGAGCTGGAGAGCCTCATCCTCCTTCTTTTTGGCTTCACACCGCCGTTGCATTGAGGCCAACGCGGAGCCAAAAATCCCCTCCGGGACAATGGGCATGTCCAGGACGTCGTCCTTCTCCCTGTCCGACAGGTTGGCGAGGTTGAGCCACCGCGCCCGTTCCTGCAGGACCATGGTCCCCATCGCTTTCCCCGTGGCCTGGACCGCGCAGCGTTGGACACGGAGACACAGGTCGGTGATGACCGGGATCTCCTCCCACGTAGCCGGGTCCTGAGTTTGCACAAAATCCTCACACAACTCAGCCTGGTAGGCCGTGAGCAGGGAGAGGACATTGAGCGCTCTGGCCGAAAGCGCAGCTGCCTTGTAGGCCTTTTCAGTCAGGGCTGACTGAAAACGGTCCGACTTAGACGGCAGGCTGGGGCTCCGGGAGGATACCGCTGACAGCCGCGGGTGGAGGTGCGCCGCGACGAGTGGCTCCATCGGAGGCATACGGAGCAGGCCCAGGCTCTCCATCGCTTCACAGTCGAGGGACGAGGCACCGGGGACCGGGCTCCTGCTGCTGTAGGGGCGGTCTTTCCACGAGCGCGCCACCTCATCCAGCAGTTCTGGGAAGACGGGGAGAAGTTGCCTTGTCGCGCTCCTGGCCAGGGGCAATTTCTTCCCCTCGTAGCGGGACCTGGCGGTCTCAGCTACGACAGCGGGCCAGGGGATGGCCAGCCGGGCAGCAGCGCGTTTGCACACGTCGAGCATGTCCGAGCTGGGGAGGGGAGAGGCTGGTAAGCTACTCTCATCTCCATCCCGAAAGGCAACGGAGACCGCGGGCTTTGCAGCCCCGGCCGGAGTGATGAAGACGTCGTCCTCTTCTTCATCCTCTGATATGAGGAGTTCAGAGGCGCAGTCATCATCGTCCCCATAGTCCAATTCCAGGACGTCTTCCTCCTGCGGGGAGACCGTGGCGAGGTCAGCCTGGGAGCCCCAGCTGGCGCAAGCCTCCGGTACCGCCACCGCAGCGACCCCCGTCTCCTCTCCGTCTCCGGCGGCGCCGTCGGATGGGAGATAGGGGTCGAATCCAGACAAGCTAGCCTGGCGGGCTAGCCGTCGACGGAGACTCTTGACCGTGAACACCGCGCAGTGTTGACACGAGCCGGGGACGTCGATAGCTAGCCGGGCGTGTTCCAGCCCTAGGCAACCCGAGCAGACCTGGTGTGGATCCCTGCTCGCAATCTTGTTCCCACAGCGGCACGAGCGGGCCGCTGAGTCTCCGTGCCCTCTGGTGTGAGGGGTATTCACCTCCATTCCGTGCGAGCTGGTGTGCAGGCAGGGAGTCGAGGATAGTTAGCTGGTGTGCTAACGCTAATTGCACCGAGGGACCGGCTGGTGTGCCGACACTCGGTACACGAGCTGCCTGGTGTGGCGCCGAGGACAGTGCTGACCAAGCCGTGGTGGGGCTAGGAAGCACTGAAATCGATCTGGTATGATCGACGAAGCAAATAAAATGTCCAAAAAACAAGCTAGCGCCCGGCGACAGAAGCTAAGTAAGATCCGTCTACAGACAGTTAAGCTAGCCAGCCTTGGACGCAAGATATGCTCCGGGTGAGAAGAGGTGTTTGAATGACGTGTTCCCGTCCGCAGGCGGTACTTATAGGAGGTGGGACTACCGCGGGCGGACGGACGGACACGTTTACCAGCCAATCAGGATTGGCGTATTGAGATTAATGCTTCTGAGGTCTGCAGCGGGGGCGTGCATCCCATAGTGAGACATCGAACGAAATATTATGAAAGAGAACTACATTTCTTACACTTTACAGCCCCACTAGACCAGTGTAACCTGTGTGTTACCCCTCTGAGTCTGGCATTACAATACTCATACACATTATCTGTAATCTTAAAATTAAAAACAATTTATTATTTGCTAAAGGTCTGATTCCACTGGATTTTTGTATTCTTATGTTGGATAAAGAACGATTGACTCATCAACTCCAAAGTTTAATTCTTTATTTCTTCAGACTGAATAGATGCCATTACTTTTTCTTCCCTTCTACCTCAGCCGTATAATTTCTCTCAACCAGAAATGACAGACAGAGCAGAGAGGGGAATGGAGGTGACATAAACCCGACCCAAACTCATCCGGTGGGACACGCTATCAAAGGACCCCGGGGCTCTGATTGAAACATGTCACATGGCAGACTTCAAATAGCAGACGAAGGTAGATGTTTGAGGCCTGAGGTTGATGAAAATCAGAGGTTCCCTGATTATTTTCCAGGGGAAGAAAATGTCCTCGGGTCTCATAATAGAAGGCACAGATACAGCAATATATTTTCAAGTCATACAAACAGAAACATTTATGTGTCCAAGTACAAGATGAAATGTACATTTATTCATCTGTTTAATTGGTAAAACAAGAGATAAAAGAACTGCTATTACTACCTAGCTTTTACTTGATCCCTGTTTAATAAACACAGTTATATAAGACAGTTTGACATTGTTGGCAAAATGTCACATTGCCATATATGCCCTTAATGTGAACTGGAGCTCTTCAAAGAGTCACATTCTCATCAGAAGCTCAGTTTGATCACGATGTAAGAAGTTTTAATGACTCTCAGGGCGTCCTGTCGAGCAAGGACGGTGAATAATATCAAACAAATTAGTTGCACAAAGACTGAAGAAGAGAGGAAGGCTTTCAAATATAAAGAGGAAGTTCACGTGAAAAAATACTTTTTGAGCTGCATATATGACCACATGGATTATTGTTTGCATGTGTTGTTAAAAGAGGGGATTTTTTTCCAACAACATACATCCGAGCGCAATTAACCGATACATCACGGTGTGCGAGCGTTTGTCAAAGCTACAAAATCCAAACGACAGAATAGATCATTTTGTCAATATCACCCAAAAAAAGGCTGCAGTTTAGTTGAATTTAGACAATTAGAATTAAAATAGTGAACATAAAAGTGTGTATGTCAGATTTAGTCAATTTAGAGCTGCAAACTTTTTTGATAAAGAGCAAGAAAGCCTTTTTAGACGGGGAGATCTTGAAATAAGCAATGATGATCATTTCAAACACTGTGTTCAAGGATGAGAAGTTTGTATTAAATAAGTAGCCCTTCATATTACTCAGTATTCGTAATTTCAAAAAGGTTGGTTTAGGGCAAAACACTTCCTGGTTAGGCGTTATAAAAGACAGTTTGAACAGTAAATAAATGTACGTAAATGCCGTAAGTGAAGTAGTTACGAGGACGACACGACTACTGGAAGTGCCATAGTTACGTTCAAGTGAGTTCAGTGATGTTTTAATCACATCTTTTACTTTTGTTTTCACATGGGACACAAACCCCGTCTACTGGGTGAAAGTCTGACCTTTGTTCGACCGATCCACCACAACATTGGTGGACGGTCTAAAATGTAAACATGGGTTGTTTTTTTACTGCCTGCAAAAAACAACCTATATGGTCGTTTTTGAGGGGAGACCATTCTTATATCTGACACGTCAATCCACGCTGTCCTACTTCCTATGTGGAAGTTTTTGTTGGTTGTAGAGCATTAACAGTAACTCTGAGTATCTAATATGGCCTCTATTTACTGTGTACATCAGGTCAAAATTGAACAAAACAAACAAACAACATATAAATTGGCGTGATGTGGGACAGAACTTACATAACACCCTATATGTCGGACAGAAGAACACATACCTTGAAATTTCTTGATTTAGTAGAATTACAGATTGTGCAAATGATGTTCTAAGCAAAAAACAACCTGCTCCCTCATAACATTTAAGAATTATTAATAAAGGAATAAAGGATATTTTGAATAAGGAGGACATTTGCTTGTACCTCTCTGGAGAGTAAGATTTTTGAAATAGTTTGGACGGTGAAATGAAACAACAATAACAAACTAAATCAATTTAAGAAACCTTTTTTTTTTTTAACTGCTTGGGAAATATAGTTGTATGTCTCTGGATTCATTTTATTGTGTTTGTATGTTTATTTTGATGCAGATAGATCTGTATATAATGTATAATTGACCGATTTATATAAGGTTGATTAGACATAAATATTACAGGTGAATCTATGTTGATCTATGTTATATGACCATAACATTTGAAGCAAATAGGAAGCAATAGGACATGAGGTGTAAAAATATGTAGTAGGTAGGGGAAATAAGTTATCTGAGATTTCATTTCAATTCGTTGGGTATATTTTCATTTTGTGTGCTTTTTATTGTATTTCTATTGTATTGTGCCATGTGTGAAATAAAGTATATGTCACAGTCTGCCCCTCCTCTGCCTACTCCAGGCTCCAGCTTCACTCCTGGTGGTGGCTCCGCCCCCCTAATCACACACCTGTGTCCCATTCCCCAGTGCCAGATTGTTAGCATATGTCCTACTCTCCAGCGTTTTCCTAGTGTGCTTTTTGGATTTGACCCTTGCCTGTTTTTGGACTCTGCCTCTGCCTTATCCCTTTGGATTGTTTGCCTGCCTTGCCTGACTGAACTCCCGTGTGCCGAACCTTTGCCTGTGATTAAAGACTGGTTACCTCCTGTTTCTGCCTCCGGAGTGCTGCGTTTGAGTCCTGTATCTGTGCTGTGTAACAGTATATAACAAGAAGCACACACACTCAAAAAGACACAATGATGAAAGAGTGACAGTTTCAAGTACACATGCATGAGGACATGAAACACCCTCGTGCTCACAATCATCAAAGTTTGTTGTTTTAATGTTGTTATGAGCTGCATAATCTCCATTGATACTGAAATGCTGAAGAGCGGTCCTACAGTCGAGTCTGCACTGATCACAATGATCAGATCCTCCACAGACACACCAGAGAGTCTCTTGAACTTTGTCGGTCTGTCTGTCTGTCTGTCTCCTCCCAGGCCCATCCATCCTGTTTAAAAATTAACTAACTGAGTCCTTGTCGCAGCCCGAGGTCCTTCTGCTGCATGTTTTCCTCTCTACCCCCTTCTATTCTCTCTGTCACGATTCAATAAAGCATAAAAATGCATACAAAAATTTTATAAATTGCCTAAAAACACTTGTACCCTTCAAGGCCTGAAATCACTGGATGCAACTTTTGAAAGAAACAACACATTTAATATTTCTATTGGCACTTTACCTGCGGGTCCTATTATATTTTAGAGCAGCAGACTTTCTGAGACAAGGTTATCTTCAAATGAAAATATTAATATTATGACCTGAGCAGGTTCCAGGGGTAATATTTTCTCCAACCAAATATGCCAAGTAATGTTTGACTTTGAGCTAGATTTGAAATTTCATAGCATTTCTGTCCAGGAAGCACAGAAAAGAAAAGAAAAGGGGAAAAAAGCTCTTCATGTTCTCAATAATAAAGCAAATTGCAGCACCCCATCGAGGTAGTCTGACATTTCTGTCTTAAGGTCACACATTCCAGTTATTCAACTGGAGAAGTGCTCGCCATAGTTTAAAAGTTTTTACACTCTACTGAGCTACTTCTGGCTCCATAATAGATCACTGAGGACTGAAAGAACAAGTGATAAATAAGTACAGCGGACTCAGATACCAACTCTAGCTTTACTCCTTAATTACTAGAATAAATTGTGGGTAAGGCTGAGGCTAGTGTTGTTTTGCAGCCATTAAAAAGTAAATTTTCATTTTCTATTGTGGTATTTTTATGGCCACCGCTCTTAGGGACCCAAAGCAACTCGTGCTTTTCAAGAAAATGATAAGAATTTTGCAGAGTGTGCTGCAAAAGAGGCTCCCCGTGGACAGTCACAGAGGGCAATTAAGGAGCTACACAACTGCTGTAAAATATTTCAGCATAACAGCTAATAACAAATGAGGATGATGAGAATGTTGAAGAAAAACACTGATGCATGATAAATTAGGAGCAGGCAAATGTGCAAGAAGTCTGCTTAATAGTATGTTTGTGGATAGAAACAGAGAAAGTTATCAGTGGTGTTTATATGATGTTTGTGGGCTCTATTCAGAGAGAGCAGAGTTCAGTTTCACAGCTAGAAAACCCCAAGAAACAAAGCATTGATCATGAATTGTAGCTGCCAATCCACATTTTTTCTGAGAATTTCCCACTTTTATGGGTTTGACTTTGAATTTTGCTCCCTCCTGCATGCAGCTGTCTGTCAGACAACCGCTGTGAGAGCCGTGAGAGGGAAGAAAGGACAGCACACCACCAGAGAGAGTGATGTGCAGAAAAGAAGAAGAGAGAACACAAACACATCTGGGATGTGCTGGACATTTTTGCCTGCTGTTACCATCATATTACTGAAATATTTAAAAAATGACAGTTTGTGTAACGGTTGGAATACTTTGCCCTTTTTCCCACCTTTTGAAAAAGTGAAATGATAAGGGTCGTTCTGCTGTGCTGGGTACATGCTGTAGTGCGTCCAATTTTTCCCAGAGAGACGAGGGAAAGGCGAACAGGACAAACACCCGTTTCAAACATTTTCACACAATGCCGTGGCTGTATCAGCCTGCTCCCTTTCTACTAAGTTAAAATGGTTGTTATCAGCCCATTCAATGGCTGCTTACTGAAAACTGAAAAGGCTGGAGCTCGGTTTATGCTACAAGACCGTTTCTCTAAGGTTAGGGCAAAAAAGTTCCTGGTTAGGAGTTATAAAAGTTAGTTTAAAAAGTAAAATATACGCCTGAGGGGAACTTGTTACAAACACAGCATGTGAAGTGATATATATATACACGTAAAAACGTGATGCACAGAATATAACTGATGTTGCTTCAAATAACATTGTTTATTTGAATGTCCCAATGGGACCCTGTACCACAAACCCCGGTTTCCTGGGTGAAAGTCAAAGGAATTTTCATTCTTTACTTGAGCTCCTTTCAGGCTGCCATTTCAAGCCGCAATATTGACACCTTTGTGACGTTTCGCCTGCAATCTGAACGTCCCAGAGGTGTGACGCTGGGACCAAGTGATCCAGGCTCTGTACGGCCTTCTGAGGTAATAAGAGAGGCGTAAAGTTGGCAAGACTGTTCGAGGCGGGATCAATGTGTTATGTATGTTATTTGTACGACCAACACTCAGATAATAAGAAAGGAAGTAAAGCAGATCATCTGAAACACGCCTTTCACTTGAGTCCAACAGTGATTGAATCGTGCTCAGCGAAATGCAGTACAACTTTCATGCAGTTCTTCCTCTGTCATTGTTCTGAATGCAGTCACTGCTGCCGACTCTTGAGCCTAATTTCCACCGGACGCCATGGCTGTGCTGCAGTTACTGGAGCTGATCGATGCCACTATAATCAATGAGACCATTTCCACCAGGCGTGCCGCGGAACGTCTCAACAGCGTCCCAGCCGTGGCTCTCGGCACTGCAGCGCGATCAATACGTAGCACTTCTATATACGTAATACACTTCCACCCCCTTTCAAAATAAAACACAACACGCAGTTCATATAGCCAGCACAACTTCACATCAACATAACGTCATGACCGGGGGCACCAGGTCAGCAGCAAATCAATCAAAGGATCTCAGAGGGTCGGCGACACGGACGACGAGATACTGATTGTTGAAGTGGAACATCATACAGTCATTTATGACATAACGCATCATTTTTATAAGGAATGGACGAAAGGACAAAGCCTGGCATTTAATTGCAGGAGTTTTGGGAGTGGATAGTGAGTACAAACTTTAACTCTCGCGTACGTTCAGGATTATCACGGGATCTCCTGTGAATACGGCTGGCTCGCTATGCTGTCGTCACAAGCCCGGTGGGGATTGACGCCGGGCAGAGGACAGAGCAAAAGTTTGGCACAGCTGTAACGCGGCCGCGACATCCCCGGTGGAAATCCTGTATTATTGTACACGTGCTGCTGCTGCTCTGTTCCACGCCACTGCTGTCTCCTCCCAATTTGTTCTGTAATGCCGGTTTGCAATGTGAATGTATGCCAATATTACACCACTGCAGGCTCAGTATTAATGTCCTAAGGTGAAATGCCAACATAGCTCGTTACGGCACCTTTGCGGAAAGTATGAGTAGTATGAAAAGGGCTTCTGTTTCCTTTCTTTTCCCTTCACTTTCACACTCTGTAACATCCCTTCTCCTTGGCCTTTTTCATAATAACCACTGCAACAACACACATTATTATAACAGTCTATTGAATGGGCTGATAACGACCTACTGGCCCTACTAGCAGGTGGAGCAGGCCCCTCCTCACCCATACCTATGGGAAGATAACCGCCCAGTCAATCGTGCGATAACAGCCGAATGGGGTGCAGTAAAGATAAGAGAGAGGTTTCTAATGGACCTGCTGCTGCCAGAAAATAACAGGAGATATTGGAGTCATCAGATTTCAATTGAAAAGACAGCATCTCACAGATGAGATTTAATAACTGATGATTATGCATTTACACCACCCTATGAAATCACAGAAACAGGCCGAAAAAACAAACCTGAAGCCGGAGGTGACTCAGGAACTGCTGTATTAATACAGTAAAGCTTCATTATATTACAAGTTTTTTTCATCTTTTCCTGTAATTTACATTCAAACCTTTTGCTTCTGTTTTTGCAGCTGTGACAAGTGAATTTCCCATTGTGGGATCAATAAAGTATAATCTGATTTAATTTTATGTTTGTGTATGCAATAATTATGTAATTTTGTGATGATTTATACTCCAAGTGTGTGAAAGCATAAAAAACTGAAATGATTAAGAGATAAAAACACTTCGGGGAAAGAAAAACCCACTTCAATCAGAAAAATACACAGGGGGGTTGAGAGATTTTCAAACTACTAAAGATTGGTTTAAACTTGTTCTGGGAGGGAGTTTGAGGTATTTCCAGTTTTTCGACAGTATAGGGCAACACATGAGTGTATGCCAAAACAACCCATGCAAGATGGTGGACCGTGAAATACGTCATATTTCACTGCCTTTACATACAATTTATATATTATATGAGTGGAGAATAGGCTGACTGACGAGGTCGGCAAGATGGAAAATACTTGACGCGGAGTGGCAGCCAATGCAGTTCGAAAATATGTTTTGTATGTTATTGACATTACATCAAATACGCTTTTGTCCAAAGCGACTTACAATAAGTGCATTCAACCAGATGGTACTAGCTCCAGACCACAGGAATCAAGTAAGTTCATAACTTTTGAGAGCCAACTGAAATCGCTTCAGGAGTGCTATATGTTGACAAGCTGGGCCTGAACCATTAGCAGCGGAGTACGCCAGAGCTAGAATCTTGAAGCGTATCCACGCAGCCACTGGTAACCATTGGAGGAAGCGGAGGAGTGGTGTTGTGTGTGAAAATTTGGGAAGATTGAAGACCAACCAAGCAGCTGCATTCTGGATGAGTTGCCAAGATAATAAGAAAGTGGAGCATATCAGAAACACAGTGGTGGAATGTAACCAAGTGCATTTACTAGTGCAATTACTGTACTTAAGTACAATTTTGTGGTACTTGTTTTTTACTTGAGTATTTCCATTAAATGTAGCTTTATACTTCTACTCCACTACATTTTAGAGGAAAATATTGTACTTTTACTCCACTACATTAAGCTGACGGCTTTAGTTACTTTTCAGGTTGAGATTTAACATGAAAACATGATCAATTTAAAGTGATTAGACCTCATAGCAGTATATAAAGTAGTATATTAAATAAGCCTGACCTGTACAAAAATAAAATGCTGATTACATCAATGCATCCATGCAAATACTCTAATAATATATTTAGAATATGCATAAATATTCTGCATAGAGTACTTTTACTTTTGATACTTTAAGTACATTTTGATGCTGATACTTTTGTACTTTTAGTTTCAGTAAGTTTTGAATGCAGCACCTTTACTTGTAGTGGAGTAATTTCATAGTGTGGTATTAGTACTTTTACTGAAGTAAGGAAGGATCTGAAGACTTTTCTACCACTGCAGAAACACGCCTCTCTTTGACTCCAACAGGAATCGAATCACGTGACTACTGGGTTGTAAAAAATAAAAGTTTTGTTGAATTTAGGATCCAAAACCACTGATCTAGGTTTAGGGTAAAATGGTGTTATCAACCACATTTTAAAAAGGTATTAAACTTACTTAAATGCCAGAAGTGAAGTAGTTACGATGACTTGACTACTGGAAGTAGTCTGTTCGACCTATATTTGAGGCAAGACCACATAAACATGAACTCTTTTTGCCTTCACTGTATTAGTTAAACGCCAGAGAGTGAATGAAACGAGGCTTTGCACCTTATACAGATGATGACATTAAAAAAGAGGCTGATCCATGGACTATGGAACATAAATGATCTGGGAGGAGATAAATCTTACATAACAAGTGTGTTCGTGAACAGAATATGGAAATATTGGCCCTGCAGGAACCTTTAGGTCAGACCTGTCAGAACAACACAGCGGGCATGATGATGTGCTAATTGAAAACATTGAGTGAATAGATGTTTTCCTCAGTGAGACGACAGATGCCTGTGTGGATTAAGTGGATGTTGTGACTGCAGCTCTTGAACGCCACATCAAAAGATACTGTGATTAAAAGAGACGCCTTTAAAATAAATTATGCAAATCAGTCTTTACACTACAATATGTCTCGTGACATATTCCCGGTGCAGCTCTCTTACTTAATTACACTTCAGCAGATAAGGCAGGGACGGACAGAATGAGAGAGAGACGGGAAGACAAAGGAAGCTGTGAAGAGCAGGTAAACAGGAAGGGGAATCAAATGAGGAGAACAAAAGATGGAGACAAATGAGCGCATTAAAGATGAGAGTCCCACAGCGGAGCCGCAGTTATTATAAAAGTCATTATAGAGTTTATATATTAAAGTACTCATTAAACAATGATGTTATATGTTTTGCTTCAAAACATAGAACTAATGGTAATTTATTGCATGTATTAGGCTTCTTGTGTTTCTTATTTACACTAAAACCAATTTTCTCTTAAGTCCAAAATCGATGGTAGAAAATAAAGACAAGAAAGGTGTAAATTAAATGCTGGTCATGCTTCGAGAGGAAAAATCGATAAACTATTAAACTACCGCTAAATGTTTTCATTACAAATAGTATATTCACCATTAGATAATAAAACAATAGAGTTAAATACACTTTCCTGGTCTGAAACTTTCTATAGCTCGACTTTTTCCAAGCAGATGAGAAAAGTTTCTCTGATTAAGGTTCGCCATGTCTCTTGTGACGTTATTTATTCAAAGACATCTTTGAATGGTAACACATTATCCTGAATTTGGAGCTCTAATTTATTTATAGGGTACCATTCACTTTTACTGAAGTTCAATTTATATCGAATTTGAATAAAGCATGGTTGATATGAGGCACACTGAGAATAGCACATATAATTATTAATCATCAGGAGTAAATTAAATACTGTTTATGCCTTGAGAAGAAAAATCAATTAAGATAGTAGTATAGTATATTCACCATTAGATTATAGAACAGCAAATTAAATAGAGGGTGTCTATGTTGGAGGCACTCAGTGTAAACAACTGAACGGTGGTCAATAGCAAATTGTGAGCTTTGGATACTTTGCAAAAATGCAGCCAAGATATAAAGGCATATAGTGAAAGACTTGGACCACAAGAAAAGGTGCAATATTTCAAGAAATTATGGTGTATTGTCAGTGCAGATCCCTACGAGTTTGCTCCTTTTTATTGGATGCATGAAATACAACACATTTTAGCTCTACATTTTAAGAACGATCAGAATAACGTATTAAGTCATTAATGCCACATGCGGTAGCTTGATATAAATCATGTCAATGTTAGCTTTATTTATATAGCACACTTAAAATAGCCAGTGTCCTACCAAAGTGCTTTACAGTAAAAAAAATTGTTGTTTTTAATTTTTTTACTATTTACTATTAAAAATATTATCATTACACTAGAAAATTTGTTATGAGCCGATGCAATCAACATTTCACTTACCTGACAAGAGTAAGTGAGCTTTGCCTCCTTTTCTCTGATAACTTCTGGCATTCCTCTCTCTGGTTTTTAATCGATTTTCGAAGTTGATAATATTCCAAATGTTTTTCTCGGTCTGACTTATTAGTACAACCTAAAACACTAATAATTTAGCATTATATACAATAATTAAGCATTTTTCCTTGACCACTTTCGAGATCAACTTCAGTGCCTTTGCGTAGTACCTCCAATATGGCCGGTCTGATGACGCGTCATGAAAACCCTCTACACACTCTCTTGGTATGAAACTTTCTGTAGCCGTCAAAATAGTGACTCAGCTGCAACTTTTAGGAAAATTATTTGTTGTACAAAGTGTTAGGACATAAAATAACAAAACGAGGCTTGACTTTAAGTCATCTGTGGATGAAAAAATTGTCCTAACAGTTATCAAAACAGTAACTGAAAACATTAAATTACAGCATGATTTGCACTATCTCTGTTTATATCCGACCACATCAGGCCTATATTAGGCCTTCTGTATTTTTTATGTTATTATATATGTCAAATACTACTTATACTACACTGTGCATATCTCTGCATATATTTAAAAATGCATTGATGTTCATACTACTACATGCAACAACCTATTTAAACTATTTAAATGCTGAAATATTTTTTTCTCCAATGTGCAATATCTGCAATATGCAAAGTACTTTCAGGAAAACTATACATTAATAATAAATGCCAAATAGCAGAAATGTATGTATACAATGTGTATATCATGTATTATGTATTTGTCTTATATTTTATATTCTTTATTCTGTTTTCCATACCTTTATGTCTGTATCTTGAGCTGCTGTGACAACTAAATTTCCCAACTGCAGGTTAAATAAAGTCATATCTTATCTCTACTGCAAAACGGCACATTATTTGGTGAAAATGAGTTTGTTCCTGATCGACTGATGAAGACAGTGACCATAAAAATCTTAAGCATGCTGCTCACAATGCTTCCCGGGTCGCCGTGAAGGTCAATGGATCCACAAGTATGATCGTTCCTGAGCTGAAATACTCATGTCTCAGACACACACACACACACACACCACCACACAGCTCCCACCAGTAACTCCAATATATAAATGTCAAACCTCAAGTGAAATTAATTTAATGCGCTCTGTCGTCACTGCAGGACTCACACAGATTTCCCCCTGTGTCTGTCTGCAATTACTGAGCAGGTGCACCTGAGCAGGTCTTTTAGAAAAGGTCATCCATCATGTCGTGTGTGTGTGTGTGTGTGTGTGTGTGTGCGCTTGTGTGTGCGCGTGCATGCTTGTATCTCTGTGTGTTTTTTGTACCCGCTGTGCCCTCAATTTCTGCACCATACTTCTATTGTGTTTCCTTTTAATTTACCTCAAAGTCAAGCAAATGCTCGATGGTAGTTCCTCAGCTGCTTGGTCTGTCTGTTTGCATAACATGCTCATGCCTATACGCACACACACACACACACACACACACACAATCTGGAGGATATTTGCTTTAATGCTCAGTCACATCCAACATGTCTGTTTCTGCCTCAGTGGTCGACAGATACACTGAAATGATACACCTAAAATCTTCTTGATATCACTAATGTATTTTTTAATAAGATGTCAGAAAATAGTGAAATTTGATAATTACAAAGCCCAGGGTGGCAGGTGACAACAAATACACAAATTTGAAAAGCTTGACCCAGCAAATATACTTTTCAGTAACACTTTACTTGAAGGTATTGTCATAATAGTGACATGATACTGTCATAACTGTGACATGACACAGTCACAAACGTGTCATAAACATTATGTCATGTCATAAACGTTTATGACTGCTGTCATTAAGTGTCATTCGTTTTTTACAGGTAAGGCTTATATATTCTATACACCCTATATACATAATATATATTTTGTGTGTTTGTCTTCCTGAGACAACTTAAATATATGCATAGGACATACATAAAATATGATATATATAGTGTGTGTGTGTGTGTGTGTGTGTGTGTGTGTGTGTGTGTGTGTGTGTGTATGTTATAAGTGGTATGGTATAACACATTATAATAATATAGACAAATATACCAAAGGCCTAACATAGGCCTAATACACTGCCCTGTAAAGATATGTTGCCCACCCATGTCAGAAGAAAAAAGTGTACTGCCAGCTTTTCACTCTAGTGTAGTAGTTTGGGGAAAAACATAAACACTTTCTTCTGACATGGTTGGGCAACATATCTTACATATCTTTACAGGGCAGTTTATTAGGCCTATATTGGGCCTTTGGTATATTTTTCTATATTATTATAATGTGTTATACCATATATATATATATATATATATATATATATGTACACACACACACACACACACACACGTTATGTATATAGGGTGTATAGAATATATGTATATGTCTTATTATTTTTATTCTTAATTCTGTCTTCTATATTTATGTGTCTGTATATTGAGCTGCTGTGACGACTTAATTTCCCCAACGTGGGATGAATAAAGTCTTATCTTATCTTGTCAGCCTTGCTTCAGTTTTGCCCCTGTGGCCATCTCTGGTATTGCAGCAAAAAGTTCCCTGCAAAAAGGTGTTTACCCGAAACATCCCCAGTTACAAAAGAGACGTCTGTAAAACTGTTAGCAGGATTGAAATGTTGCCAAAAATACACTTTTTATTATACAAAGATGGCGACTCCCACCCTGCGTGGGTCAACTTGCCTCAAAACCTCCTCCAGACTTTTCTCTGTCCTGGCGCCCAAATGGTGGAATGAGCTCCCCACCGATATCAGGACCTCAGACAGCCTCGACATCTTCTGCCTCAGGCTGAAGACCTACCTCTTCCAACAATACCTCGGTTAAGTCATGGTCGCATTTAATTTTTTTTTTTTAATGCGCTTTTTCTTTAACGTATAGCACTACTGTATCGATTACAGTTGGCTCTTAAAAGTTATGTATTTACTTGATTCCTGTGGTCTGAGGCTTGTACCATCAGGTTGAATGCACTTATTGTAAGTCGCTTTGGACAAAAGCATCAGCCAAATGACATGTAATGTAATGTAAAGAAAGAAACTGTAAAAACAGGCATTATCAATTAAGTTTGAACTTTCCAACAGTACTTGAACGGATCATAGGTTACATAAAAGTTTCCGTTAGAAGGAACCAAAACAAAGCTTTCTATAGCACCTTTAAAAACCAGGGTTACAAGGTGCTTTACAAACTACAATATCATTGAGGCAATACAACAGTTAAAACAAAAATAAGAGAACGTCATCAAAACAGTGAACAAGCATTAGATAAAATAATAGAAACAAAAATTAAAATATGTGTAAAAACATTGGAGTTATTGCACAAATGCCAGTCTGTACATGTGGGGTTTTAAAAGCTTTTTAAAATGATACACAGTCTCAGCTGTTCTAAAACTGAGGGGGAGCTTGTTCCACAGCGTTGGAGCGAAAACAGTAAAGGCGTGATCTCCCTTTGTCTTGAGCCTAGACCGTGGGACGCTTAACAGCATGTGGTTTTCAGATCTGAGGGATGTCGGTGCAGAGTAGGGGGTTAAGAGTTCCGAAATATAGAGTGGCGCTAGACCATGGAGAGATTTATAGGTGATTAAGAGGATTTTAAACTGAGTTCTGTAACAGACGTATCTCATATGTTGTTTGTAGTTTAAGGCTGTTTTTCATACCTGGAAGGCTCCATATATTTGGGTTTGCTAATTAGGATAAAATAAGAGTTTGATAAAACCAACCATCTCAACCATATTTATGCTTTCTTGAAAGGATCACAGTTTATCGTAAAAGGAGCTGTAAAAACAGGCATTATTGATAAACTTTCCGACAGTCTTTGAATGGATCATCTCTTATAAAAGTTTCTGTTGGAAAATGTAACCAAAACAAAGCTTAAAATTGTGATATTTCCGTCAAAATCACTTTATTCTACATGAGTCATTTAAAATGTGTCCAAAATAAAGCGTTTGCACTAACCAGATCCTGTTAAAAACATTAAATTCTGCTCCTCAGCAACACTGTGAAGCCACTATTGATTCTGCTGAGACGAGCGGTCCTCCGATGGCCGATGAAGATGACTGGAGAACATAAAGAGAACTGGCTCTGGGAGTCCTGTGCAAACCAGATGGAGTAAAGCTGCTTGAACACCTCTTGCTTCTTTGCTTAGTAAATTTGCCCGCTCTGCACAATTTGACAAAGGGTGCATATTACACACTGACAGTTTGACTTTCATCATCCTGCTGACTCATGACACATCACTGTGATCATTCAGTCACACACATGGAGAGTCGAAAAACAACCAGCTGTTTTTTCAGATTAGTGCATGTGTTTTTCCAGGAACTGTGCAGTCATTCAGTCATAAATATCAAACATTTTAAACATGATTTGGAGTCAACAGGATGCCTTACTTTAGCAGATAAAACATGTATTATAAATGTGATGTATTTTATGTACAGAAGATAGTCTGAACTGTCAGATCAGTAGTAATACAGCCTGGTTTACCAACATTGTGAGCAATATGTCATATTTTAAATCCTCTCAGTCTGGTGTGTTCCCTGACATTTAAGAAGAATAGCTTTTTTCTGTGCTGACCTGATCCCGCAGCCGGGAATAAAGAACAATTCAACAAAACACACACAGTGTGACGGAGCAGACAGTGTCAGGCAGAAACAGAGGGATGGATTTAGACACTGACAGTTACAGGAAAAGAGGGAGGAGGCCAAAAAAAGAAATAAAGGAAAGTCATTGAAGGAGAAAAAGTAATGCTGACTCCCGGTTGGGCTGAGCTGTAAGCAAACTAAACAACTGTTTAGCAGCCAGCGAGGGGCTCCATGTGGGAGCTTCCTCTGAGCTCCACTGTGTGTCTTGTTGTTGTAATTCAGAGACTTAAAAGGGACTTTACACTTTTTTTTAAAAAGTTATAGCAAAACTACTTTAACCCAAGTTTGAAGGTGTTTTTTAGTCTCACTGTGTCCTTGTATTTTACTGCAATACATAAAATATATAATTAATCTAGAAGTCCTGCAGCTCTATGGAATCAGCACAATCATGGCTAGAAGTGGGAACAACTCAAACATGTGTTTGTGCAGAATAACACAGTTAGAATGACAGAAATAATGTTTTAAAAATGCAAGTTGAATTCCTCCGATAAATTATTTTTGAAAAATTGGAATAAAATCTTTTTTATACAACACTTTTCCAAGTCTCATGTATATTGAAAAAAAATGTGTCTCCACATGCTATATTTTTAATTTTTAAAAATAAAATAAAAAAAATTCAAATTTTTAATTTTTATTTTTAAGTTTTTATTATCTTTTCATTTTTACAACATACAAACGAACATCAAACAAACCAGACATGATGGAGGTCATAAAAAAATAAAAAATAAAAATAAAAAATAATAATAATAATAATACAATAATAATAGTAAATAAATAAAATACTAAATCTGAAAATAAATTAACTAAAAACAAGACAGGCAAGTGAGCAGGCAAGGCAGACAAATCAAGAAAGCTGCCTACCAAAACTATCCCATTTTTCTTTCATCATATCATTTTCACAATTTAATCTCCCCAACATCTTCTCACATGCCACAGTCTCCATCATCTGTGTTTTCCACAGACTCAGTGTGGGAGCTTGGGGTTCCTTCCAACACCTCAGAACAGTCCTTGCACATGTTATTAGGCCAGTTTTTAATACTCTAGAATTGTATTTGTTCAACAGGGGTACCATAGTCCTGTCTCCAAGGAGACATAGTCTTGGTGACCTGGGAAGTTCACAATTTAATGATTTGCCCATATAATCTATAACTTTTTCCCACAAGGGGAGGATCTTAGAACATTCCCATTATGCATGGATAAATGTGCCACTTTCTGCCCCACACTTCCAACATAGATCATTATTAATTAAACCCATTCTATTAAGTCTTGATGGGGTAAAATAATATCTATGAATTATTTTATACTGAATAAATTTGCCTCTGGCTTCTCTTATATATTCTTCAGTGTTAGAAAGGACAACTGAGAAGTCAACAGGTAAGGCTCAGACTTGTAAGGGAAGGAGTGGACCATCAATAATGAGTATTGTGGAGATCTAATTATTTTTACCTTTTGTGTATACTTTTTTAAAAACTGTTTACAGTTGTAAAAGCATGATCTTTCATATACTTTGTTGGAGTCACCCATGTCAGACAACTCATCTGTATCAGTGTCAGGAGACTTCTCGCCATTATCCTCTGATTCATCAGATGCAACAGTGATTGTTCAGACAAACAGAGGAAAGAGAACCCATGCTGAATGGGAATCTGCAAAAGAGGTGTTATCAAATATACACAAAGATGTTGTGCAGTTTGTTTTGTTGTTTGACATAATGATGATGATCATGGATGTAGTTGCTAATTTGCTTTCTGATTCTTTATGTTTTAGATGGTGAGAGATGCTCTCCTGGCCAAACCGAGTGGACAGACTATTTTGGATGAATATGATAAAATGAAAACATTAATGGATAGCACAAGGAGACAGTTGGTAAGCCTTCTTGTGGCCGACATGGTTGAAATTCATGGGTAAGACTTCAATGATCATACTGGTACTTAACTTAATGTAGTTTTTTAGGAGATTGCATATTATTAAAGCAGTTTATTCTTTCATTTCTCCTATTAAATAAATAAATATTAAAAGACTAAAACATAATACACAAACTGACAGTTTGAGAGATAGTAAAACTCAATGAAGCTACCAACAGTAAAATTTGTTTCTTTTAAACACTGAAGGAATTGTAATGTCGTGTTTATCTTTCAGGGGTCCTCTTTCCAGAGGTCCTCCACCAGCACACCCTATCAAGATAGTCCAAAGAGAAAGAGGGAGGTTCTCTGCACTGATAAGCAACTGCTTGGTGACCACTGTCATGAAGCAATATCCTTTTTGAAGCATTCAACTGATGAATCAGCAATCAAAGAGAAGATGAGGGCCACTTTTCAGTACCACCAAACACTGGTTCAAGATCAGCAATGCTCTTCGACAGTCTTGGATGTCTTCCCACGATTCCTTGACATCACTGGCTTGGTAAGAAAGACATCTTCTTTTATTAAGTGAATTGTTACTCAAGGTATACAATTTTAAGTTGCATAAGTATAAATGCATGTTCTTTTGTAGTATCTTTTTTGTATTGACCAAGACTTCACCATGATGTTTGGAGAGGAAGTGTTGGGCAGATTTTTGGCAAAATGGCCTACTTTTTTCAAACCGAGGATCCTGACAGACTGCAAAAAACTGACTTCTAATGAACACATTGAAGACCTCTTGTCTGTGCAGCACAACTCAGGTGGGTCAGTTTGGCTCATTCTTCTCTTTAATATATCTCATATATTTACGATGTGAATGTGTCTGATGTTTCTCCTGTTTTTCCCCTAGGCTGGGACAGTGACCTGTCAAGCATTCTACTGTTATAATTCACTTGATTCCCCCTACCTCCAAAGGCCACAAGAAGGGTGCTAAAATCAGCGCATGTCAAGCTGAGGACCATGTTGTGAGATATTTGCAGGTATGCAAATATTCATGTACTTATGCAGTTATTCTGATGATCCTACTTCTTGTGTTGAAGCACATTTTTTATTGGCTTAGTTGAATGTAGCAGCACTACATTTCATGATTTTCTCATGATTCTTATTTACACTTTTTTTAAAAGATTGGAGCCAGTGTTGAAACCTTCCTTGCTGGTGTGGAGCCGGGACAGCCCTTCCTCCTGTGTGTTGGTGAAAAGAAGAACAGCATCCAAAGATACTATGTCATCATTGATCACAAGGCCATCCCTTGCAAGGCACAGACATCCCTAGCAGCTTTCGATGAGCTCTTCAAAGCACACTTCATCTTCAGTGTCAACTACCATGAATCCCTCTTCAACTTCTATACGTTTATCCAAACCACAGTTTTTAACATTGATGTGGGAAGTGCCAAGGAAAGTCCAAGAGTCAAGGAGCTAAGAGCGAGGTTTTTGCACGACGCTTGAGGTGACAAATATCCTTGGATGCAAATATGTTTCTTTGTTATGTCTGTAAGGCACACCACAAAAGTTCTGCATTGCTTTGTCAGCATTTAAGACTCCACCACGGTCTATATCCTGGAAAGACATTACGTTTGAAATGTGGACAGCCGGGATGTTGTTTATCATTTTGCACTTATTCAGGTTTCAAGAAACATCTTGTTCAGTTCCATAGAGATGTTGATTTGACTAATACTGCTGACAATGTGGACACTCAGAATGAAGTTGGTGAGCCCTCAACTTCACAGGCAGTCAGTACAGAGTCTCCAATAACTACTGAGCTCTCTGTTGACAATGATCTTGTGTTAAACATGTGTGCTTCTGTTGTAGCACAGTTGCAAGCATCTGGTGTTGCTGAGAACACAGTCCAAGCAATGGTGGGTTCCATGGAGGAACTTATAAATGACATTCATAAGAAGCGAGAGAGGCAGTTCTCAGGCAGTGGAGAAGTGTTTTGAACAACTAGAAAATCCTTTCTCAACCTTGAACACAAGAGTCAAACGACAGAAGTTCTTTGAGGCAAAGTGGGAAATTGTTGAACCTGTTGAATATGTTCTTGGGGTGCGGTTTGATGTTCGCAGGGATCAAACAACTGGAGTTTACAGTCAGGTCCCTGTCACAGATAAGTTTGTGTATACACCCATCCTGGGAACTCTTAAGTCTATGTTCAAGAACACTGAATTATATGAAAGTTTCTTGCAAGCCAAACATCACGAAGAAGGCATTTATAAAGACATATGTGATGGTTCATACTTCAAGAGTAGCATTTTGTTTTCCAAGAAAAAACATGCTCTACAGATTCAACTCTATTTTGATGAGTTTGAGATTTATTACAGACCCTATGACAAACAGTTTTCTAATGAGATGTGTGAAAAAACATACATTGTGCCACATTGTCATATTGTGTGACCTGTGTTGTGGTTATTGCAAAGCCAATGCTGTTTTTAATGTGGTGTGCTTGTTTGAAATACAGGTTGATTCAAACTGCAAACTTGTGTGGTTTTCTTTGTAAATTATCATTATTATTATTATTATTATTATATTTAATACCCTCCATAGTGTTAATATAATGAAATATATTCATTTTATTATTATTATCGTTTTTATAATCATCATTATATTTAGCACTCTCCATAATGTTAATATAATTTGAACCTTTTTCAGTGTTAATTGTTGACACTATACACCAGTGTTAGGTAAATTCAATACCGATGAATGTTAAATTTTGACACTATACACTAGTGTTATGCAAATTCAACACTGATGAGTGTTAAATTTAAACTATTGAGAGTGTTATTCTAACTCTGTCACAGTGTTAACTGTTTACACTTTCAAAAGTGTTATTTTAACTCGATTTAGTGTGGACCAATATAGACACTTTTAAAGTGTTGAATTTAACTCGATACGAGTTGAATTAACACTACCGAATTTCCTGTGTATCTTTATTTTCGGATTGTGCCAAATGGATGCATATTTTTGAGTATATTGTGAGATTTTACATCTCTTATGTACCTCCTGCCAAACCATTTTTGAATGTCCTAGAAAAGGGTTGTTCATCTTATTCTTCTCATTTTTACTGTTTGTGCTAGAGCCTCCATAGGTTTAAAGGGGGAGGTCAGTTCCCGCTCAATCAGGACCCAGTCTAGATCAGCACCAGCTCCGTCCCAATGTCCTGTAAGCTTGGACATCTCAAAGGCAACACTGTAATATTTTATGTTCAGTAACGATAATCCCCCTCTCTTCTTGGACTCAAATAATTTATCCAAATGAATTCGCGTTTTTTTCCCATCCCAAGTCACTAGTTGTTTTGGAATGCATATGGGTATCATCCCAGTTATGTAATTTATTTGTGGTGCCACCACCATTTTTATTGCATTTACTTTACCCCATAACAAAAAATAATTTTTCCATGTTAGTTGTCATAATTTCCCTTATATCTGGATCTAATTCTATACCTAAATATGTCATCCCCTTTGGTAGCCATTTGAAATTAAAAGCTGATAGCTGATTGTGTGAGCAGGTTTGAGACACAGGCATGGCTTCTGATTTGTGCCAGTTGATGCAATAACCAGACACTTTAGAATATGCTTCAATAGTTTCTAGTAAAACTGACACAGAATTAGCTGGATCCTGGCTCAAAACCAAAATATCGTCAGCATAAAGAAATAATTTATGCTTCCTGCCACCTCCAATGACACCCTTAATTCTCGACTCTGCTCTAATCGACGTGGCCAGTGGTTCTAAAAAAAATTGTGAACAATAGTGGACTTAGACTACACCCCTGTCTAGTTGACCTGGTTATACTGGAAAAACTGAGATATTATCCCGTTAGTAAAGACTGCAGCTTTAGGGCTGGAATATAAAACTTTTATCCATCCGCAGAAATCATCGGCAAACCCAAATTTTGAAAGAGTTGCAAATAAAAAAGCCCATTCCACCCTATCGAATGCTTTTTGAGCATCAAGTGATATGGCTGAAACAGGGTGAGGGTTAGTTCTGTTCATCCAAATTAAATGCAATAGTCTCCTCATGTTATCAGATGAAGATCTATGTTTTATAAATCCAACTTGATCTTTGTGAATAATTCTAGGTAGAACCTGATCTAATCTTAGTGCTAGTGTCTTGGACAGTATTTTACAATCAACGTTTATTAGGCTTATAGGTCTATAATTGGCTGGATCTGTTGAATCCTTATCTTCTGATTTGCACTTAAGTAAGATGTTTTAATCTTTGTGACGACAAAACAACACAAATTGATTTGTTTCTTGTCACGTTGTGGGTGTAGAGGACCAAGATACAGTGAATAACTGCTCTTTAACTTCTTAATGTCATCGTTTCTGTTTCCTAATATCACTGATATTGTTTTTAAACTTCATGATTAGAAACATTGAGTCAAACGTGACACTGAAACAATCTTTTCTTATTTAAATCAAATTTTTAATCTGGTTGGATATTATTTTTATGTGATGTCATTTGGATGAAGTGGCTTTTACAAGAGTTTTTATTTCTTTTATCCATGTAAAAAATAATAATAAAGAATAAACTCACTGATACTCCGTGGAAGACATTTGTTCATGATGACACAGGTGTTTGAGATTTAATAAACTATACATTTTAGACTTTAATTCCTAGAATACATCACTGTGGAGCAATTATTATAATCCTATAATATATTTATAATATATAAAACAATCTGAGTGGGTTCATTCTGCATAACGAGTACTTTTACTTTTGATACTTTAAGTACATTTTGATGCTGATACTTTTGTACTTTTACTTCAGTAAAACCAAAATTTACCAAAAATTACCGAAGACGAGGTAAAATAAACAAAAAAATAAACAAAGTTACCTTTAAAAGCCATAAAAGTTCCAAAAAATACGTAAAAAGAAGCAAAATTACAGGCAAAAACCCACAAAATTTTCAAAAAAATAAGAACTGTTTTTACTGTTTTTTAAATCTGCAAAAACAGAAAAGTGATCCTACCAAGACTTTTTTCACCCGTTTGTTGTTGTAATACTAACTTCTGCCACAAGAGGCTGCAACACTTCACCATGATCTAAATATGTAAACTCACCTAAAGAAAACAGCAATGTAGAACACAGATTAGTACATTTACTCACGTACTGTACTAAAGAACAACTTTGAGGTACTTTTACTTTACTTGAGTATTTCCATTTCATGTAACTTTATACTTTTACTCCACTACATTTATCTGACAGCTTTAGTTACTTTACAGGACGAGATTTAACATAAAAAACATGATACATTTAAAGTGATTAGACATTTCTATAATTCAACCTCATAACAGTACATTAAGTAGTTTAAATGAGTCCTGTCTTTACAAAATTAACACACTTCTTACATAAATGCATCAATACAAATAATTTAATAATATATTTATAATATATAAAACAATCTGAGTGGGTCTATTCTGCATAACGAGTACTTTTACTTTTGATACTTTAAGTACATTTTGATGCTGATACTTTTGTACTTTTACTTCAGTAAAACCAAAATTTACAAAAAAATACCAAAGAAGAGGTAAAATAACAAAAAAAGAAACAAAATTACTTTAAAAAGAGCCATAAAAGTTCCAAAAAATACGCAAAAACACCAAAAAATTTCAAAAAAAGAAACAAAAATTATAAAAAAGAATTAAAATGACCAAAAAAGACACAAATTTACCCCCCAAAAATACACAGAAAATGACTAAATTTCTAAAAAAAAAAAAAAAAAAAAGACACAAAATTACAAAATAGATTTACAATTACCAAAAAAGTGACAACATTTAAAAAAGACAAAAAAATACCCAAAAATTATATATATTTAGAATATATTTAACAATCTGAGTGGCTCCATTCTGCATAACGAGTACTTTTACTTTTGATACTTTAAGTACATTTTGATGCTGATACTTTTGTACTTTTACTGCAGTAAGTTTTGAATGCAGTACTTTTAGTGTAGTGAAGTCATTTCACAGTGTGTATTAGTACTTTTACTGCAGTAAATAAAGGATCTGAATACTTCTACCACTACTGGATATTTGCAATAAACAAGAAAATGTCGGAAGCACATTTACTCAAAATGGCTCATTTTAAAGGGAAATGCACTTTTTTCTTATTACTTTCAGTTGGCGGTTCCAGTGTCTGGTTTTCATTAATATGTGAACCTGGAGAGGAGCCAACATGTTCTCCAGGACAAAACACATCTTTAGGAATATCAGAAACAACTCAAACGCGTGTCTGTTGGTGCCTTTAAACCTTTAAACATTAATATTAGTGTTTCTGATATGACCGATGTGGTTTATAACAACTAAAATGATGCTGTTGTTTGTCTTTCTTTTCCTGAGAAGGCAGTCTCACAAGCATGGAAATCCCCAGAACTGAAGATAGGAGGCTCTCCCACTTCATTATTTTTAGTGATTCTTATCTACAGTTTGTGGGATTTTTATTTCAGAGGCACCATTAACATGTTTAACTTTCCTTCAGTGGAAACTGAGTGGAAGACTCACTTACACATATTTTCTATAACAACATTACTTTACAGTTCAAGTAATCGCTCTATTGCTACAAATATAATTTCTAATCCAAAGCAGAGGAATATGGATACAAAATTCTAGAAATTAACTCTTAATAAATAAGTTTAAGTTGTAACTAATAGCTCTGTCTGTGGTTTATTGTCTGATGGATCAGAATTACTTTTTTCTCGCAAATTTGACACTTTTAATCTCGTAAATCTGCGACTTCTTTCTTGGAGATTTGCCCCTTTTAATGTTGTAAATTTGCAACTTTTTTTCTCACAAATTTGCCACTTTTAATCTCTTAAATCTGCAAATTTTTTTCGCAGATTTGGCGCTTTAAATCTCGTAAATGTGCAACTTTTTTTTGCAGATTTGCCACTTTTAATCTCGTAAATCTGTGATTTTTTTTTTGCAGATTTGCCACTTTTAATCTCCTTAATCTGCAATTTTTTTCTTGCAGATTTGCCACTTTTAATCTCCTTAATCTGCAACTTTTTTCTTGCAGATTTGCCACTTTTAATCTCCTTAATCTGCAACTTTTTTCTTGCAGATTTGCCACTTTTAATCTCCTTAATCTGCAACTTTTTTCTTGCAGATTTGACACTTTAAATCTCTTAAATCTGCAACTTTTTTTCGCAGATTTGGCACTATAAATCTCGTATATCTGCAACTTTTTATCGCAGATTTGCCACATTTAATCTCGTAAATCTGCAACTTTTTCTTGCAGATTTGACACTTTTTAATCTCGTAAATCTGCAACTTTTTTCTTGCAGATTTGCCACTTTAAATCTCGTAAATCTGCAACGTTTTATCGCAGATTTGCCACTTTTAATCTCATGAATCTGCAACTTTTTTCTTGAAGATTTGACACTTTTAATCTCCTTAATCTGCTATTTTTTTCTTGCAGATTTGCCACTTTAAATCTCGTAAATCTGCAACATTTTTTCTTGCAGATTTGCCACTTTTAATCTCGTAAATCTGCAACTTTTTTCTTAATCCCACTTAAAAACCCACCTCTTTTCTCTTGCCTTCGATTAAAGTTTTTTTCCCTCTGGCAAGTGCTAGGGAATAGTGTACCCTAGTAATCCCACAGTGCTTTTAAAAAAATATCCCATCTTCTTTTAATTTATTTTAAATTAAATTTTGTTTTGTTTTTTTGTTTTCTTTGTTACCTTTGTCAATTTTGTCAATTCTGTATTTTATTGCACTTTCTTGCACTTTTATGTGAAGCACTTTAGTGCGGCTCAGCCGTCTGTAAATGCGCTATATAAATAAATCTGACTTGACTTGACTTGACTTGAGTTCCTACCAGAGCAGGGGCGTCCCTCTCTACCTTTAAAAACCTCCTGAAGACCTTCAGAGAGCATCTTCTCTCCTAGCACCACACCATAATTCTACTCCTCAAAGAATTGTCACTAGCACTTATTGATGCACTAATTATTATTGCACTATACCTTGATTGTTTGTTTTTACTCTTCCTGTAAGTCACTTTGGATAAAAGCGTCTACTTAATGACTAAATGTAAATGTAAATGTGACCATTTTTGACAAAAATCGACATGCTATAGTATGACTTTTTTTTCAATTATTGGGCATCCCATAATATGGTGTTTTTCTGTAGTTTCTGCCCACCCCTGCTCTAATATGTATCAACAGACTATAATTGACCCATTTCTGTTTATAAATGATGTTATTTTACTCTCACTGAAGAATCCAAATCTAACATGAAGAGGTGAAATGAGGAGAAGATCTAGTTTTATGTTTTATTCTAAATATATTTGAGCTTATCTCAGCTTTGACTTGTTCTATCTTCATCAAACACAAAGTGTGTGTCAGCAGGAAACACGCTGCTGAAGGTTTTACAGCTGGACGTCCTCCAGAGTACTGTCAATGATTGTTGGTCCTCCTCCTGCTCCTCCTCCTCCTCCTCCTGTTCCTCCTCCTCCTCATCCAGAATACTGTCAATGATTGTTGCTCCTCCTCCTCCTGCTCCTCCTCCTCCTCATCCAGAATACTGTCAATGATTGTTGCTCCTCCTCCTCCTCCTCATTCAGAATACTGTCAATGATTGTTGCTCCTCCTCTTCCAGAATACTGTCAATGATTGAAGGTTTGTTTCCACTGCTGATTCTATCAAACACTCATTTCTACCTTTAATCTCACCTGCACAACTTGATGCTTCTTTTCTGTTTCCTCTGGAAAATAAAACAACTAAATAACAACAAGGAAGGAGAAAGTGGATTCTAATGTATAAAATGTTTTATACAATAAAGTTTATCCAGCAGTGGTAATAAAAGCTTTAAGATGTGAGTCACTCAGATGCTGCAGGAGGGTTTCTACCTCACAATCACTTAATGTTTGACTATCTGACCTTTGACCCCTGACTACAGTTTTTATTGTCCAAACTGTCTGTTGCTGCTGAGGTGGAGGCAGCAGGGGTAGATGTGGTAGATGGCCCAGGGGGGATTTAGAAACTTCAACAGCTCATATGAAGAGAGGAGGATGTGACACCATTGAGTATTACAGTCTAATAATAAAAACACATGATTCCAGGAATAAAATGAAATAAAATGAAATAATATAAATGAAAAACCAAAGAGATATATGTATGATGTTGACTGATATGCAAATTAGATTAGATTCAATTTATTGTCATCATCACAGTGAAATGCTGAATAGCAGAATGCAATGAGACTGGGACTGCATGAGAGGCTTTCATGGTCAAAGTGTTCCAGCATCCTGCAGCAGCTGGTATCTTCTCACCTTCACACAGATCATATCGGGTCATCTGAGGCCAAACTAGAACACGTCATCCCAAACAGGATCCTTGGAGTCTGGAGAGGATATAAGGCGGGCCGACTGGACCTCTGCACCTTTGTGAAGACGTGTGAACTGAACAATGAGGGCTGTTGGTTTGCTGCTGCTGCTGCTGCTGGCTCTGTGTGGGTCAGGAGCTCAGGGGGAGCTTCAGGAGACGGAGACCACAAAGACAACCACACCTGACATCTGGGCGGAGGTGAGGGCTATGAGAGACATGGTGGTGGAGCTCAACCTGCATGTGGAGCTGCTGCAGAGAGAGAACTCAGGTACACTGCAGAAACACAAAGAAAAAAACACAGAAAAACACAGGAAATGACAAAAAACACACAGAAAAACACTGACACAGGTAGGTAGGTAGATAGATAGATAGATAGATAGATAGATAGATAGATAGATAGATAGATAGATAGATAGATAACATAGCATGTGTCATATATTTAGCCTGTGCAGGGTGTGCATACCTACATAAAATAATATATAATATGTAAACATGTATAAATATATTTATATATATATATACACAAGATATGATATAATATGATATATTGTACCAGCATTATATATGCATGAGGCTCAACCTGCTGTAAATAATGTGTTGTGCATGTTAACAGCGTGCTGCTCTGTAATTCACTGTCATTGCATCAACTCCAGAGCTGCAGACCAGACTGAGCAGCAGTGAGAGTGAACCTCTCATCAGCAAGACCAGGATCGAGATGCTGGAGAGAGAAAATACAGGTGATGAAGTGTATCAGTGCTCAGATGAATCATTGTGAGCTCCACAATAAATGTTTAGGGGAAATCAGTATGAACATGGACATGAGGATCTATCAAATTCCTGTTTTTCAGTTCAAGAAACTCGACTGACTGCCATCGAGAGCAAAACAAATCACGTAGAAACAAAGAACGCAGGTATTCCACTGACAAACATCATGTTTTTTACCACAATATTTGAAGATGTTAAAGGTTTCATGGACAATAAAGTTGGGACGCTGCAGAACACTAATAAAACAGAAAGAAAGTTAGAGAAACAAAAGTTTATCAGTTTGAACATTTTCTGTCTTTAAGTTCTCATGTATATTTACAGCAGTTTTCAGTGTGTTTCTGAGGTAAAATGAGGCTCAACCTGCTGTAAATAATGTGTTGTGCATGTTAACAGCGTGCTGCTCTGTAATTCACTGTCATTGCATCAACTTCAGAGCTGCAGACCAGACTGAGCAGCAGTGAGAGTGAACTTCTCATCAGCAAGACCAGGATCGAGACACTGGAGAGAGAAAATACAGGTGATGGTTGTACACACACACACATACACACACTACATAAATAGTCCAGGTGAAGTTTAATGACTTACACTGACTTTGTTCTGTTCTCAGAGAGGAAGGTGGCCTTTTACGCAGCTCTGACTGATGAGGGACATGTTGGACCATTTTACTCACACACCACACTGAAATACAGCAAAGTCTTCACCAACATCGGCGATGCTTACAATCCATCTACAGGTAATTTACTGCAGCTCACATCAACATGTTTACTCATGTTAATCTACATTTGTTACAGTTTTCATTTTCTGCTCTGTAGGTTTATTCACAGCTCCAGTCAGAGGGGTCTACTACTTCCAGTTCACTATGAGTGGTTACCAAACAGGTTACATGGGTGTCTATGTGTACAAGAACAACCAGATGATCATGCTTAATTATGAGAATAAGGAAGAGAAAGATCATGAATACATGACTAACTCTGTTGTCTTGGAGCTGATGGCAGGAGATGAAATCAACGTCGGTCTCCCATCAGGCTTTTCTCTCTATGACGATTCATTCAACCACAACACCTTCAGTGGCTCCCTCCTCTTCACACTGTGAGGATCCTTCAGCTGCTGTCTGACTCCTTATTGGCTACACCAGGGGCACACAGCAAAACCAGGAATGTTAATTCAACTCACAGTTTAATAGAGAGTGTTAAATTTAACACTTTTTCTGAGTTTATATAGTTCTCACGGATTCTGAGTTAATCATCATAGCTTACTAAAGTCTACGGCCTGGTGCCTAAACTTCTACATTTTGCCAACTTCATGTCTTGTTTTGTGTTTCCCTTTCAATTGTAAAACTCCTGAGACATTTCTTTGGTTCTTGCTACATTCTGACAAAATCATATTAATAAATGCTCATTAGGCCCTATTAGTAATAATGGTAGTCTAATTTAGACTTAGTAGGCTGTTTTATCTTCATTGTAAGGTCTAAAATAAGGTTTGTGGCTCCATTCCGACATTTTGTCACTTTTTCTGGCCAACAATGGCTCTTTAGTTAGTAAAGGTTGCCCTAACCCTGGGCTACACTGTGATTTACTGCATGTACCAAATAATGAGATTCTGCATCTGACTTGTCTGTTGTGTCATCACATGAAAGCAACATTGAAATAAATCTATGAAGCATTCAGAAAACAATGTTTAATCCCTGTGATTGTCCACTTTGTTCTCCCTGACGGTTCCTCTCCTCCTTCTCTGTCTCCCTCTACCTCTTCTGTGTGTTCAGACACCAGAGGGGAACACACCAGCTTTATGAATATCATACTTCATATCTGAAATATAGACAATATTCTTATTTTAGACTCAGTTTAAATCAAGTGTGCTGCAGACATGAAAGGGTTACTGTCCTGAAAGCTGTTATCCAATCAGATGTTTTTGCTGTTGTCTCTAGGCAGACAAACATTAATAAAACCCTCTGGAGTCCAGAAAGCTCCGGAGCACTTTGACTTCTTCATGAGGTAAAAACGTTCAGCAGCATGTTTCCCTGCTGGCAGCTAAACTCTAAAATTTTGGCTTTTACACAAGTTTCCATGTCACATTTAGAGCCTCAACTCTAGTAATAAAATTAGTAAAAGTACTACTACCACACTGTGAAATGACTCCACTACAGCAAAAGTCCTGCATTCAAAACTTACTGAAGTAAAAGTACAAAAGTATCAGCATCAAAATGTACTTAAAGTATTAAAAGTAGAAGTACTCGTTATGCAGAATGGACCCACTCAGATTGTTTGATATTTATTTTCCAAATACATCATTGGGTTATTATTATTGATCCATTTATGTAAGCTGTCTTTTAATTTTCTCAATGTAATACTAATTTAACTACTTAATAAAGCTGCTCCATCTCTTAGGGATGTTCCTGTTCTGACATTGCTGCGATCCAAATGATCATCTAATGTTTGATTGAAATCTCCCCCTAAAATAATCTGACCATCTGTATCGCCCAATATTTTATTGACCTCATGAAAAAATGATGTCTTTTCTCTGTTAGGTGCATACAAGTTGCAAAGTACGACTTTGACTCCATTGATAAGTGCTTCCACAGCTAAGATCCATCCATGAGAGTCCTTAAATTGATTTAACATAGCAAAATTTAGTTTTTTGTTGATGAGGATAACAACTCCACAACTCTTACTTGACACTGAGTTATGAAAGACATGACCGACCCAATCACGTTTCATTTTTAAAGCTTCGTCTTGGTCCCTGAAATGAGTTTCTTGAATATATGCAATATCTGTGCCTTTAGATTTAAGATAAGTGAGTATTTTTTTGCGTTTAATTGGTGTGCTACAGCCATTAATATTCCATGTCACTATATTGATTTGCCCACTACTCACTACTTCCAAAGAGTATAAACCTTCGTCTCATTTTACCCTCTTCCATAACACTGTCCCTCACTACTTCCACACAAATCAATGCCTTACTCCTGCCATCATGAAAAAAATAAATAAAATGAAAGTGAAAATACCTCCAAAACCAGTGTCTCAGAACCGGGACATGTATAACAACAAATAATAATAACTCAAAAAACACTCCCTTTAAAGTGAACATGACAGTGTAGTAAGCCTAGGGCTCAATATGATTCCGGTCCGTGTAGGTCCTATAGACGGTACCTTCTCCTCTTCTCACCAACCGTCCGGTCACAGCAGCGCCCCAGAGTCTCCGTCTCCGCCCTGCCTTCAAAATAAAGTTCCACTCTCCCTCAAATTCATGTCATTCAGTCGTTCTCCGTGCTTTGAACGTTTTCCCGAACAAAGACCTCAGCTTTCTTTGGGTCGGTAAAAATCAGTCTCTTCCCCTTCCAGGTGAATCTCAGTATTGCCGGGTGTGCCAGCGTGTGTTTCACCTGATGATCCCACAGAGCTTTCATGATCGGGGAGAACCGGCGTCGTATGCCGGAGCGCTCTTTGGTCATATCTTCATAGATTGAGAGAGTACAGTCCTCCCACCGTATCCCTCTCTCTTTTTTCGCTACTGTCAGAACTTTCTGCCGAGCCGTGTAGCGTAGAAATTTCACCAGTATCACCCGCGGTGGTTGGTTGTCACCTGGCCTGGGTCCCCCACTTCTGTGGCTCCTCTCGATCTCATATTCGTCCCCCTGTAGCCCCAATCCTTCGTCCAGTATTTTCCTTATGTAGTCATTCATTGCATTCCCCGTTTCGTTTCCTTCTTTCAGTCCAATCAGTTTAATGTTTTTACGCCTCCCTCTGTTTTCTTGGTCATCAACCCGGCTCCAAATTTGCTCCACTCTCTGTCTTAGCACTTTGTTATCATTCATCATGCTAGCATTGCTATCTTCGACATCAGCAATACGATTTTCGGCTTCTTCGAACCGTGTTTGCAAAGCACTTACTGCGTTCTTGAGTTCTGTTGTGTCCAACTTAATCACCGACACATCGCTCGCCACTTTATTCAAAGTCAAGCTCATCTTTGAAATTTCTGCGAGGATATCCCCCATGTTGTTCCTTTGGCTAGATTCGCTGCAGGTGGGGCTGACAGGGTTAGCTTGTGTAGCAGCTGAAGTCAAGCGAGTTTGTACACTTCGTTTTCCCTGATTCATTGTGCGATTCGGACCTGCGTAACTTCGTGTAACTTTGACTGTTTAGGAGTATCAACAATTTACAAACTTAATTAAACTTCCATGGAGCGTGTATGTAAGTTATTCGTTATTAATTGTCGGCAGAGGACGGGAGCTTATCTACGACGCGGCCATTTCCCAGGTTTCCCTCACTTGACTCTCCACATGCTATATTAAACTATTTGTATTTCTATAACCTCTCCTGTCCTCTCCTCTCTGCTCTGTGTAAACAGCCTCTCCTGTCCTCTCCTCTTGGCTCTGTGTAAACAGATTCTCAATGAATATTTGTCACGTGACCGTTCGTCTCAGCAGAATCAATCGTGGCTTCACAGTGTTGCTGCGGAGCAGAATTTATTGTTTTTAACAGGATCTGGTTATTACAAACGGTTTATTTTTGGTGATGTTTTAAATGAGACATGTAGAACAGAAAATATCAGAAATATCACAATTTTAAGCTTTGTTTGGGTTACTTTTTCTAACAGAAAATTTCGTAACCTATTATCCATTCAAGGGCTGTCAGAGAGTTCAGCAATAATGCCTGTTTTTACAGCTTCTTTCTACGATAAACAGTGATCTTCCAGGTATCATATAACACGCCTGAAAACTAGCCTCAAACTAGTAAATTGTAATATAATAATAATAATAATAATAATAATGGTTATAGTGTGGCAGAAGGAAACATGGGTGCAGGTTTTTGTGACTCAAAATCATCCAAAGTTTAAGTGTTTTACTGAGATATTACTGCATTAATATCAACAGTTATATTACTGTCACAAATAAAACTTTAACTTTAAATTGTTGCAGATAGTTTAGTGTGGAAGCAGGAGTGCTAACATCAGCTGTAGAGATGAGTTTATCTCTTCCCTCATCTCCTCTGTAAACAGATTAATAAATTCCTGCCAGCTCTGATCAAGCTCCACTCTTCTGTCCTGCAATCAGCTCAGGAACACAGCTTGTCAACTTCGCTTACTTTTCTGTTCTGGTGAGTACATTTGGACAGCATGGTGACATTACAAAAAAAAAGATGGTGCACTCACACACAAAGGATGAGGAGTGTTTCACAGAAAGGTCAACGCTACTTTGGCGTTGGGAACAGAAGAGAAGAGGACGGCCAAAAAACAAACAATGGATGAGCTGCAGCAGGAAAGGTTAAGAGCCCACCAACAGAGACATGATGAATTTCATTTTAGTTTCCTTTCAAACGTTAAAGGTGACAGGCATATTTTTTAAGCTTACAGTAAAATCTCTTGAGTGACCCTTTGCCTCTAAAGTGCAGCTCGAAACAAGATATTTATCTTATCTTTATCTTAAAATGTTTCCCATTCGTCTGGTGGTTCGGGGCCAGAAGTCATCAGCTCCAGCAAAAACCATAGACTGTATATAAATAATGGACATAGTCACCGTGACATCACCCATTGGTTTGTGAACTGCCCGTTGGAAGCATCGAGTTCATCGTTACACTCGTCGCCATCTTGTGTTGCCATCTTGTTTCCGATACGGGTAGCAGACCATATCTGGACTGTGGAGGAGCGAGAGGGATCTGATCACTGACTACAGCCTCTCTACACCTCAACCTGACTGAGAGAAGCCGCTGCTAATTCATGTTAGCATTAATTGGAGCATTAACTCGGATGTTCATTTTGGCTAGCAAAAAACAAAAAATGTACGTTACTTACCTCAGAAAAATGAACAGCGACTCCTTGGAGTGTCTGTTAGTCCAACCAAATGCTGAACAAGACATTTTGCACATTGCTTCTCTTCTCGCCTTGTTAGTGACCTGTCAATCAAAGGTAACCACACCCCAAATCATATGATTCTTTATCACCATATTATATTGTATTATACCATTATTTACACTATTAACAAGAATATGTTTTACTAGTGATTGAGACCATAGTGTGTCCTAAAAAAAATCTGAGGTAATATATCAAGTGAGAAGTTTTCTCATTTTGTATTGAAATGAATGGTCCCAAATGCTTCTGCAACCACTGTAAGTGCCCCCTCTTGGACTATTCAGTAGAATGCAGTATAAGGCACTTCCTGGTTTGCCTCACTGCTCAGACCCACAGGTTGCCGCTTGCCAAAAACAAGCCTTACCAAGTCTGCTGCAGGCCATATTTTGATTTGTGTGCATAACCTCTTGCTTTTCACTTTGGATTTTCAACTTCAGTTATGTGAGTTTGACCACAGGATCATATTTGTGTTTAATTATTTTACTAACACAAGACACACCAATGTTTCCATCATCGACCACAGCATCAACCTAAGCAACAGAGAAGGTCACTTGTCATTACCACCCATAACGACAAATATCAGCGTTCCTCAATTCGCGGTACAGAGCAGAGTGTTTTAAAAACAGCACACATAACAATATACATACATTTACTGTTCGCTGTTGTAAAAAAAAGGAAAAGACTCCAGTTTCTTTGTATTTAGGCTACAAAACTAGTAATCTAGGTTTAGGGCAAAAAAGCCAAAAGTCCAAGGTTACTGCTCCAAGCATCTCCTCAGATAGGTTTTTCAAGCGGCGGAGACAGGAGAAAGACCGCTCACAGGAAGCAGATGTAACAGGAAGCATCAGGGATATACAGAGGAGTTTGTACCAGTCCATAAACGCGTCCTTGTATGGTGCCATGAGTGTTAAAAGGGGAAGGTAGATGAGTTCCAGAATCCGATCCTCACCTGCAGAATAATCCTGGTCCAATTCAAGTGGTGATCCCAGAGGAGCCCCCAAACTGTTGCAGCAATTTTGACAACTGCACTAAGTTAATGGGTGAGCTGGCCAAACACAAAGCACTCAATACTCTGTTCAGCAAGTTTTATTAGCACATTCATATTCCATACACCGCACAATCCCGAATGGCTCTTTCACAGTACAACAAAGTCCCGTACACCGCTCGACTTATATCTGTTGTATTTCCCAGCATTGATTCTTCAACAAGCCTCAATGCGGTCCTTTTCTTCCTGCCCTATACATCACATCAGGACAGAGCCCACTGGCCCACATGTTCCCCTCAATCATGGTGTTATCAGAGTTTACTTCACAAGTTCCCACAAAGCCTAGCGTTTTGAATATCAAGTAGGTCGCCGCCTACTTCATGTCCCACCATACAGGAAACACCAAATTTCCTTCACACCTTTTACCGGAAGTGATGCGGAAAGCAGAAGAGCATGGGAGAGGGCCATCTTAAACATAGAAATCTTATATCATAGACGTAGCATCGAACGCTAACTGCTCACTGGGCTGACGAGACGCAGGGCCGCCATAAATACATATAAAACAATCACTGTAAACATTATAATAATTTAAGGAAAGAATGGTCCTGGGTTCGATTCCCGCGTTGGAGGCGTGTCCCCACCTCCATGTCTCCAGTGTCCGTAGGGCCGGTCGGTGTCGCCAAAAGGGCCTTTCTGTGTGGAGTTTGCATGTTCTCCCCATGTCCCCCGAGGATCCCCTTACAGGGACCTCTCACAAAAACATGAATTGATCCTGGACGCTATAGTGCCTCCCTCTGGTCAGTCGGTGCGCCTGATGGGAGGGAGGAGAACCGGTGGGAATAACGTGATCCTCCCACGCGCTACGTCCTACCGGGGAAACTCCCCCTGTCAGGTGACAAGAAGCGGTTTGCTAACTCCTCATGTCTCGGAGGAAGCATGAGTCCAGTTCAGGGCTCTCCCCAGACCGACAGAGACGAGGTAGCGCCCAGGATCATGATAGGAAAAACTGGGTGATAAATAAAATGGGTTACAAAATCGTGGGATAAAAATAAAAAAATAAAAATAGACGTTCTCACTCTCCCATTCTAACCTCTTCAACTGCATTGGATTTGGAAGTTTGGATTTTTTTTTTCATCATGAATTACAATGTATAACTCCAGATCTTGTCCAAAGCCTTTTCTATATCTTACAACCTTTGCATATGGCACACGAAAAGCATAAAGGTTAGGCAGGTGAGAGAAAACAGCAGAATGGAAACATTAAAATGCAGCCAGGCTCGTGCTATACATGATGTTAGAGACAGTGGAGGCCAACAGATGAAAGATTGCTTAATTATGTGTCTTGTTGTCTTTAATGTGGCGTCCTCTGCTGTAAGTGGTTGTTATCTTGTCATGTATTTCAGCATATACAATCTGTAAGTTGATGGTGGAACCCGTGAATGATGTGTTGGGAACCGTTTGACTGGAGTCCACTGAGGACAGAAAGAGAGATCAAAAATTCACTTAGTGCAAAAAGCTCTTTGCCCCAGGCTTGAATAAATGATAATTTAACCATCTGAACCTGATGGAAGGCATTTGCAGTTTTTGTATTCCACTCTTTTCTCTCAGGTTCTTAACTCAGAAACCATTTAACGTCCTTAAATGAGACCCATATAATTAAAATCTGCAGGACTTTGCTGGCGGCTTTGTTCTGCGACATCAAAACTTTCCAGTGTTGTGTTGAAAGTGCAGTCCCTGCACTTGATATTAGACTATAATACCCACATTGATTTGCACTTGAAAGAAAATTAGATTTTATTTTTTTGCTTTAATAGTCTGGAACAGTATCAACAAGCCAGGTTGCAATTGCACTGTATGATGCATCTCCAAAAACATCTCCTCAGGCTTCATAATCCTCTTTCTCCTTTCATATAATGTCCTAAAAGCCATATCGTTGCATGTAAGCTCCAATATTAATCAGCTGTTCCATCATAAAGACAATGAAATCCGGAGACATGATTATGAGCTTTCTCTCCATGGCAACAGGTTTAATTTTGAGCAGATGCATAGCGAGGAGTGTGGCACACCATTTATTCAGGCAGACAGGGAGAATAAAGAGCTGGTGGGTCTGAGCAGGTCCCTTCCAACAGAACTCCAGCTGAGTGGGTGTGTGTGAGACAAAGCGAGAGCGAGATGGAAGTGTGAGCTAATGATACGGAGAGGGAGAATCTGTGAGTGGAAGACTGTGTCCAGTGACAGTGAATGACAGGGACATAAAACTGAGAGAAAAGGACTGAAGGAGTGTGAATCAGTGGGCAGAGAGCTCATATAGTGGAGAGGAGCAGAGGGAGAAACAGCGATCAGCTATGACAGAGAGGGAGAAACTGTGTGTGTGTGTGTGTGTGTGTGTGTGTGTCCTACATAGTGAGGACCAGAACACATTAACCAACAGAGTAGCTCCTTTCAGACTGCCGTTTCAACCTGAAATATTTACGTCTCTGTGACATTTCGCCTTCAATCTAAACGTCCTGGAGGTGTGATGGGGGACCAAGTGATCCAGCTCTGCACTGCCTAGGGCTGGGTATCATTTAAAAAATTTCGATAGCAGTACCAATACCAGTACCCTTAACACGATACTGATACCAATTAAGTACTTCATTCGATAGTTTTTTTTTTCAACTTAAAAAAAAGCAATCGGTTGCGTTAATGTCACCACTCCTCCCCATTCAAAAGATTTTTGATCAATTTTTAACCGATCAAATGTCGCATTACTCGAATAACGCTTGTGGTGATTGGCTGCGAGCTAAACCATAGAAACAGTCATTTTTTTCTTGATCTGAGTAGTGGGTACTAAAAGAACCAATTGCAGGTATCGTTTGACAGGCGCGGTTTCAATACTACTTGGTATCGGGTTGTTTCGGTTGATACCTGAAAGGAATTGAGTACCGATACCTAGCCCGAGTACCGCCACCGCCAAAGGTAGTGACAGAGGCTTTAATGGCCAGACTATTCAAGACGGGATCAATGTGAACCGCTAAGAAGGAAAATGCGTGAAGTACGTTATTTGTGTGACCAACACTTGGGTATTAAGAAGGGAAGCATCATGAGAAACACGGCACTCACTAGAGTCGAACAGAAATCAAATCATGTTCAGCAAAATGCAGAACGACTTTGCTTGAGTCAGTACAGGTGCATCTCGATAAATTAGAATATGATAGAAAAGTTTATTTATGTCAGTAATTCAACTCAAAAAGTGGAAATAACACATTATATAGATCCATTACACACAGAATGAAATATTTCATGTCTTAATTTATTTAATTTCTTCTAGTTATAATGATTATGGCTTCCATTTATTGAAGACCTCAAATTTAGTGTCTCAAAAAATTTTCAAATCTAAAAAAAATGTGAATATTACAAAAGACCAATTTTCAAAAGTATGTTTGATATGGAAATGTTCGGCTCTGAAAAGTATGTCCATCTATATGACTCAATACTTGGTTGGGGCTGTTTGACTTGAACTACTGGAAATGGACTTTTACATCATATTCTAACGATTGAGATGCACCTGTAGAATCTCTAGCACGACGTGCAGTAGTTCCAACATCATTGTTTTGAATGGCCGCTGCCGTCGCTTATTGTGTGTGTGTGTGTGTGTTACTGAATATGATATAAGAGGAAACATTCACAATATTCACAGCACCTGTCTTGAGGAGCTGGAAAATGAGAAGAGATAGTATTTCTCCTGCAGCTCCTCTTTCTGTCAAACAAGCACGATAAATACGCAACTAAATGCTGAGGTAATGTTGACATTGACAAAGTAAAATTGTACTTTAATGTAATACCTGGAGTAAATGTCCCTTGTTATTTTCCACCACTGTTTCTTGCATTGATGGCTGTTGATTTTGACGATGCTAAAGAGTGGGGCAGCATGAATATAAAAACAAGTTCAAGAACTATGTCGACCTTTTAAACCACAAATTATACAGCAATATTCAAAAGCAAAACATCTAAAGGTCACTCGTTACTCTGTCTGACATTTAGTTTACTTTTCATGATTAGTTCAGAAATCTGAGAACAAGAGGATTTATTGATCTTGTCTCTCTTGGGCTCAACGTGGTCTCTATAACCGTCTAACATCTGAGCTCTCACTGTTGTTCAGAATCTCTTTTGGAGGTGTTCGCTCTGGAGATATCGCCCTCATATTCATTCAATGGCAAACATTGAAATTGAAAAGTATAATGTGTTCTATGATCGTTCAGTGGAGCTGTAATTAAATTGTTTGTGCGGCGAACGCTCGGAAAACAGTTACATCTGTCCGACTGATGTTGTAAATAAATGAGCACATGGAGGGAAATGACGTTCTTCGGGGTTTGGCGGGGCAAGTTAAACAAAGGAAATGAATGAATTACGCTAAGCATATCATCATAATTACATTTGTGTTATTTCCCCGGAGTCCCTCGTTTGCTGCTTGTGATGATGTCAGTATCTGTTGTTATTGAGGCTTGTCCTGAAACTGGCCTGGTTATTCAGATTCTTACAATAAATAAATAAACAGACTACACTGTGAAAACCCTCCTTTAGATGTAAAGGCCTTGCACACAGATGCATTATCAAAAGTAGCACATTTATTATGCAGACTAGTGTTGTTATTATTATGCAGAATTATAACTGATGCATGAGGTGGAGTTCATTTTGAGGATTTATTCTCTGTTGGGTAGTTTTATAAGTTGATGAACAGTGAGGTGTCCAGAATTTTAGGGATACTAAAGGTCCTCCATCATGGATTGTGATTAGATCTGGTCCTGCTCGACACCCACTACTATTATCTCATCAGAATGAGTGGAATTTCTTGTCACACTGTGGCCCATCACGTTGGAATAATATTTATTTTTTACCTTTCTATGAAATGATTGTGACAATGTGATTTATTATTGACATATAAAGTGTATATATCTTCCTAAAATGTTATTAATAAATCTCTTCCAAACACATCACAATGAAAATAAAACCTCAATTAACAGAGGATTGTGTGTTTTACATTCACTGCAGCTATAGTTGTGTTTCCATCTATTCATTTTCAAGATTTGCATGAGAAAAGCTTGATGAAAAAAAACAATATTTGATGAAACTTTCAAAAATGAGCATACAAGTATTTATGCTTTCATGTTTTTGCATGTTTTTCGCTTTTTCAGAATAATTTCTTACGTAGCGAACATTTAACTCACATGACTGATCAGCTGTTTCCTCTGACATGAAAGAACAATTATGAGTTGCCCAATTTAACCAAATTCTCTCCATTAGCAACCTCTTTTTTGTTGTTTTTCTCTACTTTCTCTACTTCTACTACAGCAACACATTACACTGCCATCTTCTGACCAAAGCATGTTACTGCAGCTTTGTTTATTCGTTCTAAACCAGTTGACAGAAACATTCCTAGTTTACATTTTCTTCAATGCAACATTTCAAAATTTTGCTTCAAAATTCCCATCGACTTTAATGGAAACCTGGCTAATGACTATTACCATTAATCCTATTCTTTCTTTTATTACTGCTACTATTACTGTTATTTCATTCTATTTACCAGCTCCACAGCAACTATCATTAGTCACAGACTTCATTATAGGGTTAGTGCTATTATTGTTGTCACTGTTCATCTAATTCTTCTGTCTCTCTCCCCTCTCACATTCTATCTACTCTATTCAGCTTTATTGATCTATTTTATACAAACCACACCTATTGCACATCTACCACCCCTGCTCTGTTGATCTCCTGAGGTTTCTTTGTTAAGGAAGTTTTTTTGTCCAGTGTGAGGGTCAAAGGTCAGATGGTAATGTAGCCTGTACAGTCTGTAAAGCCCTTTGAGGCAAAGTTGTGATTCTGGCCTTTAAAAATGAGACTGAATTGAATTGTATTGTAATGCACGCATATAATCTGAGATGCACCATCTTGTTTTTCAGTGGGTCCTTTGCTCTCTCACCCTCTTAATCGGATTCGTTCCACTGTGGCAGCTGAGTCCCATCAAACAGCACAGTCACAGAGGAAATGAATCAATGGGTTCATACTTAACTTCATGCTGCACTTCAGAGCCTTTTGATGAAGCAACACTGCCACCTGCTGACAGATATCACGCATATAAACTGTGTCAAGTCCAACAGTTTGATTGTGTTCATTTAGTTTGACTCACTTGTTACGCTCCACAAAGACTATATTTAGTATGATCGGAAAACATGCCACTACATTTGTTCTGATTGGTCTCAAGTTTTTAAAATTAGTTGTCTAACTAACAAAAAATAACACTCCTATCAACAGTCAGAGTCCTTTTTTTTTTTTTTTTTGGAAAAATGTTACCACATTCTTTATTAAATTTCCCTGATGTATCTTTATTATTTTTAATCCACTACATACATGAGACAGTTGAACATTCAGATTGCTGTGAACAGTGACATTTACCTCAGAATGTGAACTTGTCATATTCATATTTATTTATCAACTAGGGGTGTGCCATATCATATCATTCACAATATTACCATTTTTTTTATGATAAAAAAAAATACCACATATCATAATAATGCCAACATTCCTACTTCTTGACGTAGGCAAGTTAAAACTTACTTAAGTTAAAGTACAAAAGTACCAGCAACAAACTGTACTTGAAGTAACAAAAGTAAAAGTACTTGTTATGCAGAATGTCCCCATTCAGATTGTTATATATATTCTATATATATTGTTGGCTAATTATTTTTTATGCATTTATGTAAGCAGCTTTTTGGCATTTGGCAACTGTTGATATTTGCACTTTATACCACAATTTTGTGGTATAAATTTTGGATTTGTGGTTGATTTTTATTATGTTGTATGATTTTTATTTATACACTATAAAATATGAATAAAAAATAAAATTTTCTGTATATTTTTCAGTATTTTGTCACATCAACAAGAATATAGCTATCGCAAAAATCCCCTGAAATTTTTTTTTTTTTACATTTTTAAACCATTTTGTTGGTTGCAATATTGGACAATTTTACATTTTCTACATCCAATCCTTTCACCTGTGACTGAGGGCTATACATAATATCAAGAACAGCTCCATGTCTGTTAGTCATCTGTCTTATTCACAGCAGACACGTTGACCTGCCACAGCAGGAACAGCAGAGGTGTTACTAATATCATTAACAATAACTCTGTTCTATTAATGTGTCCCAGTGAAATGCAGGTCCCAGAGAGTGAAGTAGCAAAATGGAATTCAGCCACCATTAGTTGTATGATTCACACCTCTTTATTTTCCTTCTTTGACGTGTCAAAGTGTCCTCTGTGAAAGAAGGCCCAGTCTGTCCTCAGCTGAGTGTCCAGCCATGTTTACATCCACCAGCCTCCTCAGACAGCAGCTGTTGCATCTCTCTCTCTCTCTCTCTCCCTCTTTTTCTGTCATCTCTCCACTGAGCTTTCTGTCGGTTTAATATGAACTGATGGTAAAAATAAGGTTTCCTGTCAACTCTCTAATTATTGTTCAAACTCCCCAACAAAACCTCCAGATCAACCTGCAGTAACTGATATTTTTGGCCACTTGGGGGCAGTGAAAACAAGTTCACACATAATCACTTTAACCCTGTGAACCCCACTATTAAAACATACAGTGCTTTACAAATATCTTAGACCACCTGTCATAAATATTTTAGAAATCTTTCAAAAGCTTGTTTGAAACTAAAATGTAATTGTTGTTTATTTGGCAAATAACAAACTTAATTCATGTTATGAATACCCAAATTTGAGTCTGAGAAGTCCGAAATGAATCAAGCAAAACATTCAACTATTAAAACAAATCTCTGTTCAGGAATGCGAATAAATAACTTTAATTTGAAATCTTAATCAAGGAATAATAATGTACTTTAAGAATTTTTGCTGGTTTTTTTGTAAAGCAGTACATTTTAAGAATCCTGGATAACAATAATAATTATATTTTAGCATTAAAAATATCATTTCAGTTAAAGATGTTCTACATACTGGTGTATTAACCATTACAGAAACATAAAACTTGATTTCGGTAATCATTAATGCTGTTAATTTAGGACAGCTGTGGCATAAAGAAACCGTAAAAACAATCATTATCATTTGAATTTGAGCTTTCTGACAGTCCTTGAACAGATCATAGGTTACAAAAGTTTCCTTTTAAAAAAAAAAAGGAACCAAAACGGAGCTTCCCAGACATCCACCAGGCAGAGTTATAACATGATAAACCCTTGACGATGATGGCGGGCGTGTGAAAATCAGTTTATTCTACTTTTAAAACATTGCCAAAAAATAAACCGCTTGGCGTAACTAAACACAGCAGCATCTGTCAAAGTGATGTCGATGCTCTCTCCTCTTCACCGTCCAGTAGAGGCCCAGCAGCATCAGTCCAGATGTGACAGCTGACAGGCCCAGACTGATCAGCACCTGTGTCCAGATGTTGATGAGAAGGATCATTATTGGCCTGGCCCATGAAATGTTTTCCATTATGATTTCAATGGAAAATCGCCATTTATACAACAATATGTCAGATTTTTAAATGTAAACAATTAAGCGAGTTATCACAATAAATGATCATGATTCCCCTTCACTTCTTAAAGCAAACCGTACTGTGTAAGTCAGAGCCGTGCTGTAGTCCTGCTGGTCTGTCACGGTCAGGTTGTGCTGGTTTCCAGTGGAGTCCCACTGGGCCAGAGAGCCTTCATAGTCCAGATTCAGCACCCTGACAGGTAGAACCCGTATCCCCCAGTAGACCCTCTTCACCCTGCGGAAAGAGGCATCCTGCACGACACAGCGATAAGTACCTGAAAATGACATGGTTAGTTAATTTGTTGGCATTTTTATCAATTAGGTGTTGTGATATAATTGGGAAAAATGTAAATACATTTTTGAACCCTTCTATATCTAGAAGGTATAAACATTTGTATACAGAAATCAGCATTTAAACATTTTCTCTAACATGCACTTTTACTTAGTTTAGAGTCAGCAACTGTAGAGAACATCAGAACATTCAACCTTATCTTTTTTTGAAAGTTCAGTTCTCAAATTTTACTTAAAATTTCTGCTGTGGTCCAACAATGATCACCAGCCCACCGTGAAATTGAGTTTTGAACTTAAACCAAAATTCAGAGTGTGTTTACCTGCATCCTCCTCGCTGACGGGGTCCAGCACCACTCGGTCCAACAGAGGAGCAGCACAGCGAGTGAACAGGGAGTCGTCAGAGCTGATTATTCCTCGAGCGTAACGCCACGACACCCTGAGTCACAGAAGAAAGAAAGACAAGTAAATCAATCTCAGCACTCTGATTTGAAGTCTCAATTCCTGAAATGCATCTGAGAAGAGAGAGGAGAGAGGATGCACAGGTGCAAGCTTTTTCAGCACCTGAGACATAAAATCGGTGTGATGATGGACAGATCTAATTGTCATATTGATTAAAAGGACGGTCTTAATCCCTGTTGCTGTGTCTCCTCTCTCCTGGGGCTTCCAAGAAAAGCCAAGGGAAGTTAACAAGGATGTACAAAAATATCAGAGACATTCCAACTGCTGTTTAGTTGCTCTATTAAGTGGCTCCTTTATTTGTAATTTGAGATGCTATTTGTAGTGGACTCTTGTTTATCAATATTTCAGTGAATGTAATGCTTAAATAATGCATATTATAATGCCTAAATACATTTACGTTTATAATCAAACTGCATTTGGGAATATGAAAGGGTTTGTTTTTCAGGAGGATGAATATAAGCCCACAGCTCATTTTTTCCTGAGTGCACCCTGCTGGAAACAAGTTAAAAACACTTAATAAGAGAAACAATCAGTAAAAAAAACCTCACCAAAAATACATTGTATATCATAGAAAGAAACTGTTAAAACAGGCATTATCGTGGAAATTTTATCTTTTCGATAGTCCTTGAACAGATCATAGGTTGGGAATGTTTCCATGAAGAAGAAGTAACTAAAATGCAGCTTAAAATTGTATTATTTCTGTCAAAATCACTTTATTCCACATGTCTCTTTATATAACGCTTTTGGACTAACCAGATCCTGTTAAAAACATCAATTTTGCTCCACAGAGACACTGTGAAGCCATGATTGATTCTGCTAAGACGAACGGTCACGTGACAAATATTGACTGAAAAATCTGTTTACACAGAGCTGTGAGGAGAGGACAGGAGAGGCTGGAAACATGTCAATACTTCAATATGTATGTTGAACTTTTTTTTTTAAATATTCATGATGCTTGTGGGAGCTTGGAAAAATGTTGTTTATAAAAATTCAATTTTATTCCAATTAATTAATTACATTTAAAAATTATTTATCAGATAAATAGATTTTTTTTCTTTTTTATCATATATAACTGTGTTATTCTGCACAAAACACATGTTTGAGTTGTTCCCACTTCTAGCCATGATTGTGCTGATTCCATAGAGCTGTGGGACTTTTTATTTTTTTTATTTTTAGATTTATATAGATTTTATATATTGCAGTGAAATACAAGGACATAGTGAGCAAAATGTAAAAAGAGCAAAAAACGCCCTGAAACAGCTCTGGGTTTCAGAGGGTTATATATTTTATTCAGCGATGGGTTTCGAGACTTTCCTCACCTCCAGGAGAACCTCCCCATCGCCTGCATGACTTCTCCCAGACAGTCCATGTCCACTCTCTGTCCTGCAGTCACAGTCATGGTCCTGAGTCCACACTGCCACGACTCCAGACACTTCACCTTACGGACACGACACTCCTCCGACACCTTCCATTACACCATCGCCACATGCACATGATAACGATTATTGTTGTTAACCCTTTATCAGGCAAAGAACTATATTTGGTAACTTCAGGTAATATTTAGAGAAAAAAGTTGCAAATTTACTAGATTAAAGTGGCAAATCTACAAGAAAAAAAGTTGCAGATTCAAGAGATTTAAGGTGGCAAATCTGCATGAAAAAATTTACGAGAAAAAAGTGGGGAAAAAAGCTACTTTTTTCTCCCAGATTCACCACTTTAACCCTTAATAGGGCACTCATTGAAATACTTGCAAATTCCAAATTTCAACCCTAAAGAATATTGGAGGATATTACATACTGCCAGAATGTGTAAAAAAAAAAAAAAAAAACGTACGAAAATAATATTTTGAGAAAAATGTTTACGAGATTAAAGTGGCAAATCTACGAGAAAAAAATGTGCAGATATATGAGATTTAAAGTGGTGAATCTGGGAGAAAAAAGTAGCTTTTTTTCCCACTTTAAATCTCTTAAATCTGCGACTTTTTTTCTTGTAAATTTGCCACTTTAATCTAGTAAATTTGCCACTTTTTTCTCAAAATATTACCTGAAGTTACCAAATATAGTTCTTTGCCTGATAAAGGGTTAAAGCCAGTTACATTTCTAAATCATTTAGTGTGAGGTGTTTTTCTCTGATTACCTCTTTTCCATCTTTTCTTCTGACAGCTTCTTCTTCAATGGCTGTATTGCCATCTTTCAGTGAACACAGGGTTTGAGTTCTGACGCCCAGCCCACAGGTGGTGCTGCAGGGGGAGCTGTCAACAATGACCTCCACCGACACTTTATCTGCTTCCTCCAGGTCAGCTGATGTCAGAGGATGGAGGAGGAGGAGGAGGAGGAGGAGGAAGAGAAGCCTGGCAGTCTGATGTTGCATGCTGATGTTTGATGCTAAATCTGAAGGAAATAAAAAGGTATGTAAGTACATTGTAAACAAGAATGTGTTAAAAACGGCAAAAAGTCTGGCAGAAAAAGTTGCTAAACACTTACCGTCAAATAACAGTAAACAACTGTAACTTATTTTACAATTTTTTTGCTTTTTTTTTTTACATACATCTTTTTTAACTGTCATAAAAACAGAAAGTTGACTTAATTTTGCATTTTACATTTTTCCACAGAATTCACTAATTTAACATTCAAGATCATTAAGCAATTGGATAGTACTGTTAAAAAATAAATGAATAAAAATAAAGAAATAAATAATTTCCCGATAACAGATTTCCATTTCCATTATATGATTAATATTTGTAATAAAAGTAATTTCCTGAGAAATCCTGAGAAAAAAAAATAGATTCATTTTCTGGACTGTACCTGGGTATGATACAGGTAAAACTGTCAAAAGTCGAATACAGGCCGAAGAGGTAAAAGAAGATGTGATGATGAGTCCAAACTGCTGCATCTGCTGCTCAGTTTCATTATTATTAAATATATTTTTAATTGAATTCTGTGTCGTGACGACTGGAGCTCCAGGCTGCAGGTTCTATCCTTCTCTGGGTCAGAATGATGAAATACATTTAAATTGTCTTGTTGTTCTTTGTCAAAAATTTGCAGGACTTAAAACAACCTGTTGATTTACAGGAAAGTTTTTCAACAGTGTACAAAGTGCTTTGTGTTGATGTTATTATTTCTTTGCTCTTTGTTTTCTTATGGTTTAGAGCAGTAGTTCTCAACCTTTTTGAGTCGCGACCCCCAATTTAACATGCATGTTGTCCGCGATCCCCACTCACTGAACAGAATCTCACATGCACAGTTCGGATCACCCGAAAAAGAAACAAAATGACCCAAAAAAAGGAAACAAAATGACCAGAAAAGACAGAAAATTGTTAGGGGCAGCGGGGAGAGGCTCGAGCGCACAACACAGGAGGCAGGATTTAGTAGAGTTCAGGGTTTTATTAGCAGGGTGATGTGGGGGGAAAAGGCTGGGTGAGCTGGAGGTGAGCTGGAGGGGAACCGGAGGTGAACTGGAGGTGAAGAGCAGGTGAGGTGACTGGGCTGGTTGACAGGCAGGCAAGCCGGATCACTGCTGGAGAGGGGAGATCTGTGGGAAGAGAGGTTGAATGTGAGTTGGAGCAAGGCAAGGAGGCAAAAAGGGTCAAAAAGCCAAAAGGCCAAAAGGCAAAAAGGCAACAGCAACAAACACTTCGCAGGGAGTCTGCGTCTCTTCTAGGTACTTGCCAGGTAACTATCAGGGAAGATCTGGCGATGACTGGCAGGAGAGCTGGAGTCTTGTAGGCAGAGGGGTTGATTGGAGAGTGGCAGCAGGTGTGCAGTGATCCGGCTCCTTCACCTCGTCAACTCAACCTGTTGCAGCTGTGTCTGAGGAGTGCCCGCTGGGAGCGAGCTGAGGTGCTGGGAGTGGCTGAGGCCGGAACAGAGGGGTGTGAAGGAGCAGAGGAGGAGGGTGTGGGTGGAGCCGTAACAGAAAATGACCAAAAAAGGAAACAAAATGACCAAAAAAGACACAAATTGACCACAAAATGATTTGAAAAAAGACACAAAATGATCAAAAAAGACACAAAATGACCAAATAAAAGACACAAAATGAAAAAAAAACCCAACACAAAATGACAAAAAAAATACATTAAGTGACCAAAAACACATTAACACATGAACACTTTAACACAGTGGAGACAGAGCTGACTTCAAAAATGATTTGGCGACCCCCAGAAATCATCTCGCGACCCCAATTGGGGTCCCGACCCCAAGATTGAGAATAGCTGGTTTAGAGGGTGCACAGGGAGAGTCAGTGGGGGTCTCTGGCCTTGTTGATGAGGCCTTTTGCAGACGGGAAGAAACTGTTCTTATGGCGGGAGGTTTTGGTCCTGATGGACTGCAGCCTCCTCAAACACATAGTGTCCAGGGTGGGAGGGGTCGGCTACAATCTTGCCTGGAGATGTACAGGTCCTGCAGGGATGGCAGATTGCAGCCGATCGCCTTCTCTGAAGAGGGAATTACTCTAATTAATTATTGCTACCTCACGACCGCTGCGCTCTTCCAATGAACGGCGCCTGGCTCTGCCCCCCGTTGGTCCAAGGCAATCCAGACTCTTTGCACTTCTTGTTCCCCGCTGGTGGAACACACTACCAGTTCCTACCAGAGCAGGTGCGTCCCTCTCTACCTTTAAAAAACTCCTGAAGACCCAGCTCTTCAGAGAGCATCTTCTCTCCTAGACCACATGATAAGTCTACTCCTCAAAGAATTGTCACTAGCACTAATAGCTCTTATTGCACTATACCTTGATTGTTTGCTTTTTACTCTTCCTGTAAGTCGCTTTGGATAAAAGCGTCTGCTAAATGACTAAATGTAAATGTAAATGTAATTATACGCTGCAGTCTGCCCTCGTCCCTGGCAGTGGCAGCAGTGTACCAGATGGTGATGGAGGAAGTGAGGAGGGACTCCATGATGGCAGGGTAGAAGTGCACCATCATCGTCCAGGGTTTATCATGTTATAACTCTCCCTGGTGGATGTCTGGTAAGCCCAAATCAAATCAAAATCAAACTTTATTTATAAAGCACTTTTCATACAATGAATGCAACACAAAGTGCTGTACAGAATATAAAAACAGAGATGCAGCAACACCCCCCCCCCCCCCCCCCCCACACACACACACACAAACACACATACACACACACAGACCCACGCATCCACCACACACACCCACACTCACTCACACGCACACACATATATGCATGCACGCGCGCACACACACACACACACACACACTACACAAAGTATCACTGAATTAACATGGCAGGGCACTGAGGAACCATGAGAGGAAAACCACCTATGGGGGGCTCATCCACACTGAGAGCCCCTGACCAGGGTTAGACTCCGCACATGGTGCAGAGCAGCCGACCCAGGCAGACCAGGGGGGACTCCGCACACAGGGCAGAGCTTCCCCAGTCCACCCAGCCCTTGGGGCCTCCACAGGGCCGGTTATTCCTACAGGCCACCAAGGCGGCTGCCTAGGGCGCCAAATTGGCAGGGGGCGCCAAGCATACATCTTTGTTTTAACAACATTGATTAACGAAACATTTTTTAAAAAGCATGGGCAATAAAACCCTCATTGAATTAAATGAACATGCCCCAACCCATATTTCGAATGAAAATGTAATATTATATTATAATACAGATCTGTGTTTTCTCATTTATTTATTCTTATTTTCAATTCAGTTGTTGTTGGTAAAGTTCCAAAGTTTCTAAAAATTAAAAATGTTGAGACCATTATATTGCCTGTATGTAGTTCATGCATCAAATATAAATGTACATTTAAATTTAATTTTTATGTTTATTTTTATTGCATTTGTATGTCTACATTTTATTTATTTTCAGTCTTTGCCATTCTTAATTTGATGAAGATCTGTGTTTTCTTATTTATTTATTCGTATTTTCAATTCAGTTGTTGTTAGTTCCAAAGTTTCTAAAAAAAAAAAATGTTAAAATGTTCTGAGACCATTACCTTGCTTGTAGTTCATGTATCAAATATTAGTGTACAGCATAATACATATAACATGGTGTACCTATATCAGAATGAATACATGGAATGGATGTGGTTGGGGGGGGGGGGGGGGGGGGGGGGGGCCTCCAGGACGAGCCCCCAGCCAGCAGACCAGACACACCTCCCAGTGTGGAGGCCCCCATGAGGAAGCACTGGAGCTAAAATGCTAAAAAGTAGATAAATAAGTAAAGACTCAGCTAAAAATAAATGAATAAATATCTGAATTAAAAAGTTAAAAATAAAAAAAATAAAAAAACACAATTTAGACTCAGCTAAGACACAATAAAATGAAGACAAATACATTAATAGATAAATAAATAAATAAATAACTGAAAAACTAAATAAATAAATACATGAAAAGACTGGGTAAACAAAGTCAGTTAAAAGCCAAACTAAAAAGGTGGGTCTTGAGCCTCCTTTTAAAAACAGTCTCTGCCATCCTGATGCTCTCTGGCAGGCTGATCCAAAGCTTGGTCCGAACCCTTGGAACAATCAAAAGGCCGGTGCCAGAGCACCTCAGGATCCGCGAGGGCTTATGTGGTAAAAGCAGGTCAGATAAATAAGATGGCCCAAGACCGTTAAGACACTTAAAAACTAATTAAAGCACCTTAAAATTTATCCTGGCCCAGAGTAAACACACAGCTCTCGCAGGATCCCAGATTTTTGTATTAATTCACAATTTAATGTTTCTACAGAAATTGGACTTACACGCAATCGAATCCTATTGGCCAGTTACTTATGACATGGACAGGCCAACAGCTGTTCACGTCTCTTCGAAGGTTATGATACACAATTTGTGAGTGTGTGTGTGTTGTTCTTGTTGCTGTTGGTATCGAGCCTAAACAAGATAACATACTATGAGAACCACACTGTCTCAGGTCTGTCTGTGAGAAAAAGACACACAGCTATTGGAAATTAACTTTTCCATGATATTCTAATGTATTGAGATGCACCTGTATTTATGTATGTATGTATGTATGTATGTATATATATATATATATATATATATATATATATATATATATATGAGCTGCTATATACTATCCAGTCCCTATCGATTTTTTCCCTTCCATTGTGGGATGTGGAATATGTCAAAGAGTTTGGAAATTCCCTGCCCTCTCCATCTGCTGGCAATTCCTTTGCCCTCTCTGAGAAAGGCGTTCGTTTTGCCATCACACGTACGTGGTTCACTCTATCAGAGTCGGTCACTCGAGTTGGCCATAATGCAGGATCGCTGAAATTAAGTGTGTGATCGGACTCTGATCCATCCTGCTCAGACTCTCCGACGGGGCAGCGGACCCCTCCCGCTCCACTGTGACTGTGACTCTCTCTCTCTCTCACCGGTAGCCTGTCTCTCCGCTCCGGGGCAGCGGGCCCCTCTCGCATCACTCTCTCTGTCACCTGACAGCTGCTGGATCTCTCCCCTCTCTGTCTCATCCTCTCTGCTACCAAACTCAACTTTTTCTGTCAAAGATGTTGTGTCAGGCTTTCATACAAGCTAATGGACGTTAACATTAGAGCGAGCTTGTTAGGTTACGTTACAAGGCTGTAAACATTGGCTGCGCTGTTTCTTACCTTGCTCTACGTTCACTTTACTAGTGCCAGCTTCACCGTCACCACCTTTTTAAAAAAAATATTTGTTCATAAAATCTTTAAGGCCTCTATTTTCTTCTTCTCTTCTTCTCTTTTCTTTCCGTTTCTGAGCACCGGACTTGTGTTGACCGGACATTTTGAGCGTACTGAACTTCAAATCAAACGGCAACATCAAAGTTTGATCAGTGGCCAAACCATTTTTGTGTTGGGGGGTTCTTGACCACTAGTTCAAGGACAATTAGGAAGAAAACAAATAAAAAGCTTTTAACTCAAATAAATATTACATATTTTTTCCACAAATAGGCCTATTTCATTTTATTTATTTTTTTAATTATTCCATAATTTAATGAGGGCCCAGTTCTGCCCCCCCCTACCCTGGACAGTATATATATATATATATATATATATATATATATATATATATATATATATATATATATATATATATATATATGTATGAGTCATATATATATGAGTCCAACAGCTCTGGAGTCCAGCTGTGATCAGCAGCGAGACTTGTTTACGTACGAAGCTGGTTGCTATGGAGACTGTAGATTGAAGAAATTCGTTTCCAAATCACCATTTCACTCTGAGACATTGGAGGAGAAAGTTTCACTCGACGATTTTTTTCAAAAGTGAGCAAGAGCCCAGCGAAAAAAGGTGACTAACCGAACCCTGTTTAGTTGTTCTAAAAAGTTATCGTTGAAAATGTGAGAATTCACAAGTTTTCAATAATTTTCAGACTTTTTTTCAAAGCAGTTTTTTTCGACTGAATTTGGGCCTTGAGGCGTTGAAAGCTCGACGGCCTCAGCTGCTGCCTGTCTGCTGTGGAGAGTTATAGCTCAGTCAAAAATATAAACACATCTATTAAACATGAAATATTGCAGTGAAGACGTTGGTAAAGGCCTGAATAACTGATTGCAGTCATGCATTTAGCAGTTTTCTTTTTCTGACATTTAGCAAGAAGGGAACAATGACATTTACTGTACACAGAGAAGAGAAAATAACTTATTTAAGGGAAAAATCAGTGATCTCAGGATCAGAAGGCTAAATGTGACACTTTTATTCAATTTACACTTACATTTAGTTGTGTTAAATTAGGCAAATAATAAACTAACTAACCTAAACTGTATGTTGACCATTACAGATGTGTGACGTATCATCTCACCTCAGTGACCACAGCTACTGGAGGACGGTGCCCAGCAGGAGACGGGACAGCACCATCACCAACCAGGTAAAACTCTTGTGATGCACACAGTAAAAGTGTTATGCGTTTGTGCTTACTTAAAATATCTTTTTCTAACATTATCTTTAGTGTGCAGTGCTTTGATATAAGTTTAAATGACTATGACTACTAAATGACTAATTACCCATACAATCAGTGAATAAATGCACATAAATGTTTGTGGGACTCTGACAATTGTGACATTAAAAATGACAGTGTGTCTCATCCTTAAAGTGTGACAACATGCACCTTGTGTCAATACTTGTTAGGTAACTTAATCTCTCTGACAGAGAGATTAAGTTACCTAACAAGTATTGACACTGTATTTTTGATGACATCCAGTATACGTGACTAGAAGAAAAGCAATAAAAGCATCCTCAGTGCAAAAAAACAAAGTGTTATGATTAGTTGAAAATAGAGCTGTCAGGATATCAGAAATCGTTGAAACGTGACGACAGCTGTTTAAACACATTGTTAAAGTTGTGAAATAGTTCAGGCACCAAAACCACGACCTTAAGGTTAGGAGACGAGACCAGGATTAGGCTTCAAAAAGACGATCTCTGGACAAACTTCCAACAACGGGACATGGACAGCGGTCTCCTGGATGAAAGACTGGGGCTTTGAGCCATTATCATGAATGTGTGGCCTGAGTCCCTCTCCTGGAACGAGCAGTAACGTGTCTTCAGTTTCTCCGGCTGTATGTCCTGCAGGCAGCTGACCCACTGACTGTTTGTCCTCCTGCTGGTCTGGATGAAGATGTATCGTTGTGGCGATCGTGCGTTTGGTCCCACCTCGGTCCGCGCGTTACACTAAGCGATCAGTAAGTTTGGTGTGTTAGAGGCCAGTGCGATTATTGATATGATGAGAAGTGTGGATCCAAGTGTGGATCCAAGTGTGGCGTTGAAGCGTTCTGGTATTCCTGTAATAATTATCTGTATAGTAATTACTCTTATTGACTAGTACTTAGCCTTTCATGGTACCATTTTATAATAAAGCCATTTTCAGTGAAACAGGAAGCACAGATGGAAAGCAGTGATGTTACAGCAGCAGTCTGAAAGGATGATAACTGTATCTGGTCCCTTACTTTCTCTCACTGTTCCTCTTCAACAGGCTTCGGAGGGCACAAAGCGCAAGAGGGAGAGCAGCTCTGCCGACCGCGAGGAGCCCCCGGAGAAGAAACTCCGTGTGACTGCACCTGTGCTGCCGGAGCGGAGCCCCAGCCCACAGCCCTCCACCTCTTCACAGAGCAGCCTGGAGGTGAGTGGTCCTACTGTGTCACACACATCTATCCCACACTGCATCAGTGTAAAGGGTGTAGCTGAACCCCCACCTCCCTCTCTCTGTCTGTGTGTCTGAAGGAGGTCCAGCAGCCTGAGGACGACGTTGAGGGGTCCCAGCCTGGTGGTCTCTCATCTTTTGAGGTGCTGTCGCGGATCGTCATGGACTGGCTGACTGACTCTCCGTACAACCCGGAGCTGTGACAGTACCAGACACACACACACACACACACACACACACACACACACACACAAAACAAAATTACAAACTACAAACAAACAAACAAAAAACTTCAACTCCCTTTAAGTTTAAACTCTGTAATTTCTCTTTAGTCCATAGATATGTTTTTCTTTCTTTTTAGTTCGTAAGTTTCCACTTAAATGTTAACTATTTTATTCATTTTTAGTTTGTCGATAAGTTTAAATTCAACTTTCACCTTTCATGTCCTTCCTAAAAAAACAAAAAACAAAAAAAAACAAAAACTTTAACTCCTTTTTAGTTTATAGATAAGTTTTAACTCTTTCATTTCTATTTAGTCTTTGGAAGTCAGATCTTTTTAGCTTGTTGAAATGTTTCCTTCCTCAAAAAAAAAATTTAAAAAAATGTTTAACTCCTTTTTAGTCCGTAGATAAGTTTTAACTTTTTAATTTCTATAGTCGAAGTTTTAAGTATTTCATTAATTTTTAGTTGGTCTGTAAGTTTAAACTCAACTTTCACCTTTCATGTCCTTCCTAAAAAAACAACAAAAAAAACAAAAACAAACTTTAACTCCTTTTTAGCTCTAAGGTAAGTTTTAACTCTTTCATTTATATTTAATCTTTGGATAATTTTTCACTCTGTCATTTCTTTGTAGTTCATAGAAAAGTTTTGCGTATTTCATATCTTTTTAGTTTGTCAATAAGTTTTCCTTCCTCCAAAAAAAAAAATCTTTAACTCCTTTGATGTCCATTGATAATTTTTAATTTCTATATAGTTCAAGTTTTAAGTATTTAATTTATGTTTAGTTTGTTGGTAAGTTTTTTCATTCTCTATTCCTTTCCTAGTATGTAGAAAATTAATGTAAGTCTTTTATCTGATGCCTACTAAACTTTCTGTAAAAAAAAAAAAAGAAGCAATGATTAAGTATTCAGACTCATTGCCACTTTAAAAAAAATAATCCTAAATATTTTCTGTGACAGGCTCAAAGGGTTTTAGAGTCGACTGACAGAACTGTTCCACCTGGTTCATGAAGCTTTTTCTTTTGTTTCACCAAGTTGATTCTGTGCTGTCAGTATATTAACTCAGTGAGTTTAAACATGTATTAGGAGGTTTGTTTCATGATAGCATGTTGCACTGACTTCAGCCACTAGAGGTCAGGAGTGCACAGTTTCAAATGTTAAATGTTTTAAATGTTAATTTAAGGAGAAAGTTTTATTTTCTCTTGAACTCTTGAGGCTGAAACTAGTGAAACACATTTTTAACTAGCTAAAATATAATGACAATAGCAAAAAAGAACAACAGAAACACATAGTGTAGATGTATTTGAATTTATTTTTTTTTTACTTTGTAGAAGGAAAGAGCTTAAAGAGGGTCTGATGGTGATGTTCCATTCAAATCCTTTTTCCCCAACAGTTTTCTAGAAGACATGAAAACTATTCTCTCATACTGTTTCTAATTAATACCATAATTATTTGGCTTTGTCTAAATATATCAGGTAAAGAACAGATGAAACAATTGAAACTAGTGTCTTGTTATTTCATGACGTTGCAGTATGACCAATAGAAACATGTATTTGGATGGAACATTACCAAAGGGTTAGGGTTAGGGAGGGTCAGACCCTCTTAAAGAGCTTTCCTTTTATTATAAACACTTCAACACAGACACACTCATTATAACACGACACAAAAAGATAAGATGGTACGTTTTATTCATTCACAAGCAGAAGTAATATTTGCTTCAGTGTTAATAATACTGTGGTTGACTGACTCTTCATACAGACAGGAGCTGTGACAGTACCACACACACACACACACACACACATTCACTACAAACAAAGAATTCTTTAAATTTCTATTGAGTTTGTAGACATTTTTCATGTCTTTCCTTTCAACTTTCAAGTCCTCCCTCAAAAAAACCTTTAACTCCTTTAAGTCCGTAAAAACATTTGAGGTCTTTCATTTCTATTTAGTTTTCGGTTTAGTTTGAACTCTTTTATTTCTTTTTAGTGAGTCAAAAGTTTATAATCAACTTTCACCTTTTAAGTCCTTCCTCAAAGACAAACAAACAAACAAAAAACAACCTTTAACTCCTTTTTAGCTCTAAAATAAGTTTTAACTCTGTGATTTCTTTGTAGTTCATAGATCATTTTTTAGTATGTCATTGCTTTTTAGTTTGGCGACAAGTTTTCCTTCCTCAAAAAACAAACAAACAAACAAATAAACAAACCTTTAACTTGATTTTAATCCATTGATAAGTTTTATTTTTTTTAATTTCCATATAGTCCAAGTTTTGAGTATTTCATTTATTTTTTGTTTGTTGATAAGTTTCTCATGCTATATTCCTTTCTTAGTATGTAGAAAAGTAATGTAAGTATTTTATGTAATGCCTTCTACACTTTCTGTGAAAAACGTCTCTGTGACAGGCTCAAAGGGTTTTAGGGTCGACTGACAGAACTGTTCCACCTGGTTCATGAAGCTTTTTCTTTTGTTTCACCAAGTTGATTCTGTGCTGTCAGTATATTAACTCAGTGAGTTTAAACATGTATTAGGAGGTTTGTTTCATGATAGCATGTTGCACTGACTTCAGCCACTAGAGGTCAGGAGTGCACAGTTTCAAATGTTAAATGTTTTAAATGTTAATTTAAGGAGAAAGTTTTCTTGTCTCCTGCATTCTTGAGGCTGAAACTAGTGAAACAAATTTTCAATTAACTGTTTTGTTTCCTAGAAATCTTTCAAGGGTAAAAAAAATATAATAATAGCAAAAAAGAACAACAGAAACACATAGTGTAGATGTTTTTGATTTTATTATTTTTTTACTTTGTAGAAGGAAAGAGCTTTAAGAGGGTCTGATGGTGATGTTCCATTCAAATCCTTTTAAAAAAAAAAAAAAAAGTTGGTAGAAGACATGAAAACTATTCTCTCATACAGTTTCTAATTAATACCATAATTATTTGGCTTTGTCTAAATATATCAGGTAAAGAACAGATGAAACAATTGAAACTAGTGTCTTGTTATTTCATGACGTTGCAGTATGACCAATAGAAACATATATTTGGATGGAACATTACCAAAGGGTTAGGGTTAGGGAGGGTCAGACCCTCTTAAAGAGCTTTCCTTTTATTATAAACTCTTCAACACAGACACACTCATTATAACACGACACAAAAAGATAAGATGGTACGTTTTATTCATTCACAAGCAGAAGTAATATTTGCTTCAGTGTTATTAATACTGTGGTTGACTGACTCTTCATACAGACAGGAGCTGTGACAGTACCACACACACACACACACACACACACACACACATTCACTACAAACAATTCTTTGACGCCTTTTTCATTTAAAGATAAACTTTAACTCTTTAATTTCTATTTTGTCCATAGATATGTCGTACGTATTTCTTTTTTTTTTTGTTCCTTGATAAGTGTGAATTTTTAAATTTCTATTGAGTTCGTAGACATTTTTCATGTCTTTCCTTTCAACTTTCATGTCCTCCCTCAAAACGCCCTTTAACTCCTTTTAGTCCGTAAAAACATTTGAGGTCTTTCATTTCTATTTAGGTTTTGGTTTAGTTTGAACTCATTTATTTCTTTTTAGTGGGTCAAAAGTTAATAATCAACTTTCACCTTTTAAGTCCTTCCTCAAAGACAAACAAACAAACAAAAAACAACCTTTAACTCCTTTTTAGCTCTAAGATAAGTTTTAACTCTGTGATTTCTTTGTAGTTCATAGATCATTTTTTAGTATGTCATTGCTTTTTAGTTTGGCGACAAGTTTTCCTTCCTCAAAAAACAAACAAACAAACAAACCCAATTTTAATCTATTGATAAGTTGATACTGTGGCTGTTTCTTATTCACCAGCAGTACTAAAATACATCTATCCCACACTGCATCAGTGTAAAGGGTGTAGCTGAACCCCCACCTCCCTCTCTCTGTCTGTGTGTCTGAAGGAGGTCCAGCAGCCTGAGGACGACGTTGAGGGGTCCCAGCCTGGTGGTCTCTTATCTTTTGAGGTGCTGTCGCGGATCGTCATGGACTGGCTGACTGACTCTCCGTACAACCCGGAGCTGTGACAGTACCACACACACAAACACACACACAAAACAAAATTACAAACTACAAACAAAAAACTTCAACTCCTTTTTAGTTTATAGATAAGTTTGAACTCTTTCATTTCTATTTAGTCTTTGGAAGTCGGATCTTTTTAGTTTGACGAAATGTTTCCTTCCTCAAAAAAACAACAACAAAAAAAATCTTTAACTCCTTTTTAGTCCGTAGATAAGTTTTAACTTTTTAATTTCTAAAGTCGAAGTTTTAAGTATTCCATTAATTTTTAGTTGGTCTGTAAGTTCATATAATGACGTTGCAGTATGACCAATAGAAACATGTATTTGGACGGAACATTACCAAAGGGTTAGGGTTAGGGAGGGTCAGACCCTCTTAAAGAGCTTTCCTTTTATTCTAAACACTTCAACTTCAAATTCCTTTAAATGGTTCAGAATGCTGCAGCTAAAAGTTGATCTAAAACTTGAAAGTTTGACGATATTACAGTCATTTCAGCTTCTCATTGAATCAGACTTTGACGTGCTTCTAATGGCTTTCAGAGTTGAAGTCATGTCCCCCTCATAGCTGTCTGATTTCCTTGTGTGTTTAGAGTAGAGCAGGGTATGACTGCGTGCATATTCACATGTTCACATGTTCACATGTACTTCTGCAGCAGATGCACATATTTTAGCTGCAAGCCTCATCACACAATCACTCAACCTGGTCATGACTTTTGTTACGGCTGGCTGCCGTTCTTCATTTATTGTATTGTTTCTCTGCATTACTCTCCTAATTATGTAAATCCAGTTGTGGGATTCCTCGAAGTTGATTGGACCTTCTGGAGCTGTGAGACCGCCTACTTCCTGGTTCCTGCTTACTCGTCTGTGATTGGTGCGGCGGAGATTCCTGCGAGTCAGCCAATCAGGACTCTTCAATCAACCAACTGCACCTTATAAAACGCTTGTGTTTCCACAGTTCATGGCGGCTGTGAGAGAGTGAGCAGTCTGCCTTTACTGTTCGTTGCACATCAATTTATGTAATTAGAAGCAATGTATTGTATTATTGATTGTTGCAGCAGTATCACTTGCCTGTCTGAGTGGTTCAGATAGTTTTTTGGGAGTCTTTGTAAGTTCTGTTAGTTTGTAAATTCGTTAGATAAAGAGAACCAAGAGTTGGACACCCTTTGTTTAAATTTTAGTTTGTTTTGTCTGTTGTTTTCTGAAAGCTTTTGGGTGCTGACTTCTTTTTGTACTTTAGAGGGGTTTTTTAAGCCAAGAGCTTTGTAATTCATTTATTCAACTTTGTATAGTTTATTGCTTAATTGTCAGTCCCCATATAGCCTCCTTTTGTTATATTTTGTTGTACAACAGCACTCTCTTACTGGTTAAAAATAAACACCTGATTTTAACCTGAACTGCCCAGTGTTGCGTTCCACCTCATTTCTATTCCTTTTACATGTTACAGCTCTCAAAATCGAGCCGGGTCGTAACACTTTAAATGAACCTGGTAATAGTATAATATGGTCTGACAGCAGAGCAACTGTAGGAATACTCATCGTCTTCTCCACTGTTTAAGCCTATTCATAGTGGGGCGCACAGAGGAATTGTCACTTATTTATTTCATCAAACAATGCAACTTCACAGCAATTACTGCTCTGCCAGAGCATGTCCACATTTTCTGGTGCCTGTGCAGTTGAAGTGCAATAATAACAATAAATATTGTGGTGGAGAGAAGGTAGAATTATTGACATTAACATGATTTGTAAATGAGTTACAGCCAAAAAAAAGTTTTTGTGATGTCGCTGTGACTTTGACCTTTGACCTCCACAATCTAAGGAGGTCATCTCTGTGTGAACATTGGTAGAAATCAGTCAATCACTTTGTCCTTTAGTCTGAGTGGACATTTGCACAGAATTTGAAGAATTTCCTTCAAGGCATTCCTGAGATACTACATTCACAAGGATGGGACAGACGCAAAGATGCACATCACATAAAAACAGCAAAATATTGGTTTGAAAGACATTCAGGCAAACCTGATTGTGCTCTACTAGTGCAGAAATGTCACATCGGGCATTGATGTTATTTGTGCGCCTGCGCTGTAAAAAACAAACTGTCGTTTTTACAGTAAAAAAACAGAAGCTGTGGTTGCCAGAACTTTACCGTAATAAATACGGTGCAACTTTTTGTAATATTATGGTATTATATTATATTTGGTTTTATATATATTATGGTAATATATATATTATATTAGCACTGTTGATTTCCCGTTTAAGATAGCTATTTTAGTCCCTATTTTACCATAAAAAATAAAAAGTTTTTCCATCAAAAGAAACACTGTTCTGCCATATAATTGACAAGAAAAACTTTATAAATGCTGCATGAATTAAAGATTTTACCTTTAAATATTACAGTAAAATGTAAAAACTACTGTTTTGGCTGATATAAACATTTACGGTGTTTCATTGTTACTGAAACTGAATTAACCCATTTATCATTTTACAGTCTTTTACTGTCATGGTTTAGCAGTTTTTCACTGTAAAATCTACAGACATGTTTTACTGTGTGTGAGAACACAAAGCAATGATACCAGTAGATATCATAACAAAAGACGAGCTTTGCAAATGCTTCTGGGTAGAACTGCACTAACCCTGGTCTCATTCAGGACCAGTTAGCTTTCACATGCTTGGTTTGCTGAAGACATGCTAGTTTCCACATTTATAGCATAAGATATTTAACAGTGATAGATCCTGCTTTATATTGCATTAGTAACAACTACGTGGACTTGGATATGAAACATTGTAGCTCAGTATCAGTATCACCATATAGAGATGAGTGCTTGATTTAAAAAAAAAAACAACACAAAACATTTTTTGTTTCCAGTTAATATTGAGGTCTTAAGCATCATCGATGCAATTTGTCATCATGGGGAGTATGGCAGTTTTTTAAAAAAGTAAGTATATTATCCTGTGTACATTATGTGACGGGGTCAGCTTTTTAGTGTGTTTTTTGTGTTGCTTTGCTGTTGTTTTTTTCCTCTGTATGTCTCCCTGGCCACGAACATTCCGTGCAATACACACCCATTATAATCTCAGAATTTCTCCAAAAATGATCATGGTCATTGAACAGGGATTGATAAAAAAAAATATATGACCTATCGAAACGTATCAAATCTATTTATTTTCTATTTTTTTGTAAATATGTATCATTTAAATATGTATGTTTAGGGGGGGGGAAGTAGTAGTGGAGAAGGGGTAGGTTTAAATAAGCTTATGCTTCATCCTACTCCTTTTCGGACATGTTGCGTTCACATAGCTTTTGTTTTGACTATTGCTATTTTTTTTTGTTTTGATTATTCTCATTGGATGTATTTGTTTTTGAGTTTACTTTGTTGTGTTACTCGCACATGTTTGAAATCAAAAAAGCTGAACTGAACATGGCTTTCATTGAGATACTTTTATTAAACCAATCTAAGCTACATTAATGTTTCCTTGCGTTTGATGCTACCGCTATGCAAGCTCAGGTGTTAGCTGTAATATGTGATGTGAGTGCTAACGGTGTAGCTGGGTAAGCTAACATGTAGCTACAGCATTTAAATGAGGGAAATAAAGAAGCCATTAAAAAAAATTAATCTAAAATGTCAATCATAGTCAGACATAAAAAATACACAATACAATTTAAAAGAGGAGAACCACATTCATACATACAAAATAAGTTGACTAAATCAATCACATCACAAAAGGGGTAAATTCATTACACAATACGAATAAATAGAGGATAAAGTAAAATAGATATGACTTTAAGGAAGTTAATCAAATACATTCATGTAACAGTCTATAAAACTGTTGCTTTTTTATTATGTATTAGGGGAAATAGAGAATACATATGATGTATATTGGTGTTGATATGATGTCAGGTTGTAATAATTGTTTTCTGATAACTGAGATGTATTTAAGGTGTTATAATGCACTGTAGTTTAAATATTAAAGTTGGTTAAAAAGAGTAACTTAATACTGTTCAATTATGAATAACGCTGCGGTGAAAAAGATAAATGATGCTCTTTAAAAATATAAATAAGTGCATTTATGTTAAAATATATATTCATGATAAATAATCACCACCAGCGTTAGCTTGATTTTACAACTTAACGCTCACTGTGAAAAGTGAAAAGCTGTAATTTCTTACTGTGTTGTATTGTTCTTACTGTATTTTATTGTCTTGTATTGTAAAGCGTCCTTGGGCTTCTTGAAAGGTGATATATAAATTTAAGTTGTTATTGTTATGAATATTATTATTATTATTGTAATGTGATCACTGGAGATAATGTTACTGTATACTGGACAGGAGGTAAAGTGATGGGTAGCTCATAAAACGGATGCGTCAGAAAATTAAGATATTTATATTAAAATATATTTATTTATATTAAAATATTTTATTTATATTCAAAATAATATTAATTAAAAAAATGTAACTACTATTTACAATATATTTTTTCATTCATTCATTCATAGAGACATTCAATCATTCATGCTCCCATTCACTCCTACGGCCAATTAAGAGTCACTAATTGAACCTAAGCTGCATGTTTAGGACCATGGGAGGAAGCCGGAGTACCCGGAGAGAACCCACGCTGACACGGGGAGAACATGCAAACTCCACACAGAAGAGCCGCAGGCCGGATTCAAACCTGAGACCCTCTTGCTGTGAGGCCACTACGCCACCGTGTAGCCCTATCTATCTTTTTTACTACCCAGAGAGCAAGCCATGCCGACCAAGTCGTCTCGTGATTTGCGGGAGACGAGTTCTGATTTGGTCAAAGGCGTCGGCGACTGTGGCGAGGAAAAACTGCCGTGGCAGAAACCTCGAGAGGGACCAGACTCTCTGGGGGAACCCTTCCTCCTCAGGGCTGGGGGGACCTACCGCTGCTGCTGCTGCTGCTGCTCCAGGATCACAGGACGACTGTTGGTTGTGACCCAAAACCTCCATCTTCAGCTGCACCACCTGCAACACACAAACAGGGATGAACAGACTTACCTGTGGGTCTCCATGACTACTCACCTGGATTGGATCTTCTTCTTGAGCCTGACAGATTTCATTTCAGGTCTCTTGGTGCCTTCTGTGTTGTCCAGGGACTCTGGCACTGGTAAGTCCCCCCATTCCCAGAGCAGCCTACATCTAAAGACACACAGAAAATGTTAGTGGGCTCCGTGTGGAACAAGCAACATGTTTGTATGATGTGTTTGTCGGAGTCGTCCTCTTACCCGTCTCTGGTAGAAAAGGATGTAGGCTGTCCTCTGACGCTGCTCACAGACAGCCCCCCTGGTTGTCTCCGTGACCTGGGCGTCATTATAGTGGAGCCAGCGGTCACCTGCACCACCCATGTCCTGGTCCGGGTGCACGCCGTCACTGACGTAGTGTCCTAACGGGAGAGGAATCACTGTTACAGCTTCACATGAAGAGGAGCTTATAAAGAGGAGGAGAACTGCAGTCTCCAACCAAACTTAATTCAAAATGTAAATGATTTTTTTTTACAGAAAACCAGTATTTAAAGTGTGCTAGTCAGTAAATAACTGAATATTCTCCACCTTTATCTACAGGTCCATCTCAATACATTAGAATATGATGGAAAAGTCCATTTCCAGTAGTTCAAGTCAAATAGCCCCAACCAAATATTGAGTCATATAGATGGACATACTTTTCAGAGGCCAACATTTCCATATTAAACATAATTTTTGGTCTTTTGTAATATTCTTTTTTTTTTTTGAGATACTGAATTTTAGGCCTTCATTAAATGGAAGCCATAATCATTATAATTTGGAGAAATTCAATGAATGAAGGCATTAAATGTTTCATTCTGTGTGTAATGGATCTATATAATGTGTTATTTCCACTTTTTAAATTGAATTACCGACAAACTTTTCTCTATGATATTCTAATTTATTGAGATGCACCTGTATCTGTTAGAGGGACTAGGACTACTGACAGTTAGACCTTGAGTGTGTAAATATCTTACCACTGTTTCCTCTGGTGCCTAAATGGCTGATGACACTAACCAGGCTGTACAAGCCCTCCGCCTGAGGAGAAACACAGTAACAGTAACAGTTAGCTTCACAAACTGTGTGTGTGTGTGTGTGTGTGTGTGTGTGTGTGTGTGCGTGCGTGCGTGCGTGCGTGCCTGCGTGCGTGCGTGCGTGTGTATGCGTGCGTGTGTGTGTGTGATTGTTCTACCTGTGTGGAGGTCACCATCAGCTCCCTGAAGAGGTCGACGGGGTCCTGCAGCTTTACCAGCTGATAGCACGGAGTGAAGGTGAATCTCTTTATCTGTAACATCAGGACTCTGAGGATAGGAAAGGAAACAGCAGAGGCACAAGGTGAGTGATTGCAGAAATTAACTGGATAAATGAATAAAAGCCAGCAAAAACACCTCCATGAATCTAAGTCTGTACACAGGGTTAACGTGTTTCAGATTTTGTAACTGCAGGTTTGTGATGGATGTGATGTGACTCACTTGGGCAGGGTCAGGAAGGTGGAGCGCTGGCCTGATGTCTTGCCTCCACATTCACATTTAAACTCCAGCTGTGTTTCCTGCAGGGACAACAAGCAGTCAGTTAAAACACAGCAACAACACAGCAGGGCCAAATGTTTTGTTCCATGAGGTTCCTCTCAGTCCGTGTTGATGTGAATGAGGTTCTTACCTTCTGGTAGTTCTGGATCATTACCTGTACTGAGGCACCAGGGAGCAGGTCCAGAGAAAGGTTGGTGAACTCCTCCTCTCTGATGGATTGAGCTCCACACCTGCACATTAGAGAAAATAAATACAGTCAATGGAAGAGAATTATTTTCTGATTTAGCTGAACCAGTGGCGGTTCTACACAGTGGCCTACAGGGGCCCTGCTGTGGCCCCTGTGTCAAATGAATAATAAAATGATCAATTTATAACGATAAACAATTCTTACTTTTTTTTTGTTCAAACAATATCTCATTGTACACAAAAGGAACTCAGAATGTGAACATTGTATAATATTTTAATTGTCCAATAAAATATTGGTATATATGCAAATGATTAAATGAGAAATGTCATTGTCATACAAAAAAAACTGTTTTTGTTGGTGAGTCTCATTGTTTAAATCAATGTATTCGTATCTTCCAAATATACTTAAATGAGATGTTTAAATAAGCTAAAATAAAGGTTTTGAATGCTTAAATATCATCTTCGCCATTTGTATGTGCTAATGTGCCCCTCTGATTAAACCCCTCCTTGGCCTCCACAGTAAAATTGGTCTAGAACTGCCACTGAGCTGAACGGACCCTTTAGAGATAAGCTACTCAGGTTTCTCTCTGTGTGCTTTTACCTTTTGCATGTCCTGGTGTTCTGCATCTTAAACACCAGGTTCTTCTCCACAGGGCAGCAGTAGCTGCTTCCCACGAAGGCTGCGACTTCCTGCAGCGGTGGAGCCAGAGTCCTCATCTGACCCAGGACGGTTGTGATGAACTCATGGGCATCCTGAACACACACACAGACACACAGGTTTAATTTAAAGGCACAGACGAGAAGAAGACTGCAGCAGGCAGCAATGAGACGGTAACAAGCGGACTCACTTTCTGGCCGTTGTCGGCAAATTCAGGGGCCAGGATGGAGACGGTCCTCTTGAAGACGTCGAGGGCCCGCAGCTTGTGGTGGCCGTCTCTGGAGCCGTGACATCTCACAATGTTCATAAAACGGCTGGAGATAGAGAAGGAAAAGGTTGTTAGATCTCCGTCAGTGTGTGTGTGTGTGTTCTTGTACTTCCTACATAGTGAGGACCAGAACATGTTTTTAACCAACAGAGTGAGGGCATTTTTGCAAAGTGAGGACATTTCGGCCGGTCCTCACTTCTTTAAAGGCTTTTTTGAGATTTCAGACTTTTTTTTAAGGGTTCAGGTTATATGATAATGATTATTAACTGAAACTTTATTGTGTGGTAACAAAACTAACTAAAATTATAGTGAAAATGTCCTTCATTTTCTTCTTAGTCAACTTTTTTCAAACATAATGAAGATGGATAAGGCAAAGGAAATAAAGGCAAAATTTACTGTGACCTCTTTTAATCTTCCACCCAACAAATTACCCCATTACATAAAACTAAAACGAATAAAAACTAAACTAAAACTAAAAACTAACTGAATTTGAAAAGAAAAAATCACGACGAAATTGAAACTAAAACTAATGAAAAATCCAAAACTATTATAACCTTGCAAGGGAATTCACTGTTCCAATGAGGGCCCTCACAAAGATAGAAGTACAAGAGTGTACAGAGTGTGTGTGTGTGTGTGTGTGTGTGTGTGTGTGTGTGTGTGTGTGTGTGTGTGTGTGTGGCTGCTGTACCTTATCAGCTCAGCCTCAGGAATCAAACTCCACGCATCCTCCTGGTAGTTGACGTCTCTGATGAAGCCTGCGAGTGTGATCAGACTCTGCAGGCTGGAGTTCATGTAGCAGTTGTTGAGCGGGTTGGGAAATCTGACACACAAACACAACAAGTCACATCACACGTTAACATCATTATCTCCAATTACAAACTGCTGATACTTTCACTTAAATATAAACTAGTTTATGGACTTATGTTCTCCATGGAGGTCGAAAGCAAAGCTGCAAAAACAATCAGTTGTTGCATTCTGGGAAGATTAAAACCTGTGTTGTTTCTTGTCTCTGCGTGAGAATAAGTGTGAGCAGATTTACTCACCCGAGCCAGGAGATGTGTTGAACTCTGAGGCTCCACGGTCTGATGACAGTTGCTTTCTGGTGCACCACTTTGGTGACTTTGTCTCCAGATTCAGGCTGCTGAGGCACCGTGGCAGCTGCTTTCCTGTCCTCCTTCTTGTCTTCTTTCAACACATCCTTCTCTTCTTTGCTGAGTTCTTTACACTCCACCACTTTGTCGACTTGGGTGGAGCTGATGGGCTGTCGGGTCCCAGCTTCAGTTTTCACGGGTCTGAAACATGGAGAAACATTGAGCGTACCATAATAAGATGGCGAATAACACTTGATCTTGTGAACTTGATATTAAAATGTGGCTTTGAATGTGAAGTATAAAATATGAGAGTAGTTGTGGACTGACCTGTTCTGGTTCTGCTGGGTCTGTTTCTGGCACAAGACCTTGACGACTGCGTCTTCAAGTAGGGACGCAAAATCTGTCTGCTGAGGCACGGTGGGAGCTGCTTTCTCGTCCTCCTTCTTAGTTTCTTCCAGCTCGTTCTCTTCTTCTTCAGTGAGTCCTTTAAACTCCACCACTTCATCAGCTTGGACGGAGCCGTCGGGCTGAAGGAGCTGCTGTTGATCTTCATCTTCAACACTGGGAGCCACGCGACTTTTTCTCTGTTGGAGGACAAAAAAAACTCCAGCGGTTCAATAACACAGAAACAACAGTGAGAATGAAGACTTTAGAAGACAATATTCACATCCAGACTATAAATATCCGCTAATTCTAAAAGCAGTGGATCTTTGTGTGAAACATACCCTGCAGCAGCTAAACAGTCTCCAGAAAGACGACGACTTCTTCGTTGGCTCTTTCAAAGTCTCTGGTGGACTTGTGTCTTCATTCTGTAGAGTAAGAATGAACAAAAACAACGTCAAGCATCTTCTGTGTCCACATAGAAATGTTACAAACTTGTGAAAGGAGTCACATGAAGCATCAAGGCTTCCTGTGAAACATACCTGACTGCATCTGAACAGCCTGGACCACCAGGGAGTCCTCCCAGTGCGGCTCTCTGCAGAGGTCCTGGTGGCGGGAGCTTCTGACACGTTGACTCTTCAGAAACAGAAACACAGCTTATTGTGAATTCATGTTGGAAACAATAAGGGGACAGTTTAACCCCGTGAGACAAAGCTACCGTTACTGTCTTTAAATGGCTGTAGCCGGCTCAGTTGTAACTTTCTGTGGCTGTAAACAAAGTGAAGATGCTGGTTTCACATGAAACTAGAAGACATGAGGAGCTTTGGTACCACTGACATCAGATCTTGTCGTGGAGTGGGCTAAATCACCCCTCAAATTTAGGTTTTGAGGAGGGACCCTGACCTCTGAAATATTAATGAGTTCTATGGATACCTGCTTTTAAGAATAACTGGTAAAGACAACTTCAATCACGGCAAGTATGTCCATTACATCATTCAACAGATGTAATTACTTTAAACATAATTGTAAAGCTTCTGCTGTAGACTCCTTCAATATCAATCAATTTAGAACGTTGATTAAAATTCCCTTTATTTTGAAAGGATTGATTACAAGTAGAAATTATAATATGAAAATATTTTTTAGATTTAAGTGTAAAAGGCTAAAAAAAATGTAGGTTTTAACAAGAGTTTGTATTGGCCATCAAGTCTAAAAAAACAAATTCCCAGTCATGATACAGGTCTCTGAGTTCACTGACTTTTACAATAACACAATATTTAAATATTGAATCCCTTAAAAACACTGATAGGATGCCATGAACAGTTCTCTAATAAATGATTTGAATGTGTTGTTGAGCCTGAAACAGAGGAGCTGTTGATTCAATTATGTTAATAGGATGTTGTGGCTCCTCCACATGTGCAAAATTGGTAGACAAATATTAAGAAAAACAACTTTTAGTGTACAAGCTGTGCTGCTGTGTTACACAACACTTTGGTTAACTGCATCACATGTTACAGGTGTTCGCTAAGTTTCCAAAAGCAACTTTCTTACCGTCCATTGAAGCTCTGATCTCCCTCAACTTTTTCAGGAGCGATCTGTATTTTCTGTTCAGAATAAGGACAAATATAATACAAATTAGCACAAAAAGCAATGGAAATTATCGAAAACATATGAAAAAGTTTCACAGATAACCACAAAAAGACTTCTGACAGTGAGTGATGCCAAATATTTAGCTGGAGAAAGTCTCAAACAGTGCAGAAACTACACAAACAGACGTGAAGAGTCTGTGCAACAAACCTTTGGTTTACGATCAAACATCTTTGCAAATCTTTCAGTAGGTAAAAACACGACTGAACAGGAGCAAAACTTGTCTGAAGTGATTGAAAACGTGTCTGAAGACTAACTGGGAGACTCTGACATCATTCTGATAGGAACACGTCTCTTTGATGTCACGTTCTAGAATGCTTCATGAGTTCCATCAGAATGTCATATAGAACACACACACACATTTTCAAAAATCAAATATAATCACTGCTTATATCTTCTGGTTTGGCTCAAACTACTGCTTATAAAAGTCTTAGCTTTTATTTAGTCATCGAAAAAATATTAGACCACCCTTTTCCTTCAATTTCTTGTTCATTTTAATGCCTGGAAGAACTAAAGGTACATTTGTTTGAACAAATATAATGATAACAACAAAACTAATTAATAAGAGTTTAATTTAAGAGCTGATATCGAGACATTTTCCATGATAATAACCAAAATCATTATCTAGAAAACATATGTATATATCCACCTTGTGCAAGGGACATTAGAAGAAAAGTTTGCTCATTTTGGTTCATACAGGTTCATCTCAATACATTAGAATATGATGTAAAAGTCCATTTCCAGTTGTTCAAGTCAAATAGCCCCAACCAAGTATTGAGTCATATAGATGGACATACTTTTCAGAGGCCAACATTTCCATATTAAACATACTTTTTAAAATTTTGTAATATTCAAATTTGTTGAGACACTGAATTGTAGGTCTTCATTAAATGTGATGTCATTCTGTATGTAATGGATTTATGTAATGTGTTATTTCCACTTTTTGAATTTAATTTCTGACATAGATACACTTTTCTATGATATTCAAATTCATTGAGATGTACCTGTATGTGTTTGTTAGCATTTTTTTTTATCTGTCCTTACCCTACATGCAAACTATGAAATTATTTATTATATTTTTTTCTTTCAGCACAAAATCAGTCATAAGTTTGACTTTCCATTCTGTTAATTTAACATTGTTTAAGGCTGCCAAGAACCCAAAATACATAAATCAATTAATAAATCAAATTAAATATATTTTTTAATGTACACGCACGGATAACCACTCAAAATATTACTATAAATGAAATAATGGTTAAAAAAAATAATGTTCACTTTTTATGCACACAAAAAAAGCAAAAAGGAGTAAAAAAATAAAACAACACATTTGATTATTTACATACAAGCCAGATTTAAAGACAGTTTGGATGCTGTGAAAAACATTAAGAACAACAGAATCCTTTGCGACCTACATTCAGCTGAATAATGATTGTGCCTTTTTATTTAAAGTCTGTTTGCATACATGTATATAATAGCACGTCTGTGCAACTGTGTCACTGAGCACATATTTTTGTAGAAGTCTCTGGTGGTACCAAACCTGGCAACCCCACAGTCACTGCCCCCTGCTGTTCATGAAGTAATAGATCCAGCATGTAACTCCCCATCAAACCACAAACTGTAGTTTTAACATTATCTTAAACTCAAGGAATGTTAATGTTGCTCTGTGACTTCTGGATATGGAAATAATAAACTGACTGCAGTTAAATTTGTCAACTTAAACATTGATGTAATGTCGTGGTTGTGTTCACAAATTATTTTTATTGAAAAAAGCAGTTTTAAACTACTATATGTTATTAGGACCTGTTTTCTCATTTTGTGACTATGAACAGATTTAAAAAGAGAGACTGACCACTAGATGGCATCATTATCCAGATTTTTAAGATGGGTTGAATTATTTGTCCTTTTCAAAGCGGATTAAGCCATCTCCAACTAAAGAGCTCATTTTTAGATTAACTTGAATAAAATGTGTGTGATGTGTTACACCTTGAGGACTACAGCTCTGGCAATCAGTATACAGATTCATCTCAATATATTAGTATATCATAGAAACTTTATTTATGTCAGTAATTAAATTCAAAAAGTGTAAATAACACATTATATAGATCATTAATACTTGGTTGGGGCTATTTGACAGTGAAACAAAACACATTGGCTATCTGCCTTCTTATAATTATTCAAATATAATATAACAGTTTCCTTTGTTAAAGTCACTGAGGACACTCAGTAAGGAGTCAGGGTGTGTCCTCTCCACACACAGTATCTGGTCGGCAAGCACATTGGCCTGCGGTGGAATGTAAGACACTGACCAGAATGACTGAAGTCAAACTTATTGGGGGAGTAGAAGGGTTTACAGTTAATGAAAATATTTTAATGTTGATGGGATCAAAAGTATCTCAATTTTCTGGCTAATTAAAGGATAAATAAATCAATTTTCTTTCAGCCTTGGTTGATTAAAATGATTATTAGTAGAATCAAACACAACTTGTGTTTCCAGATGAAACTGACTGTTGTTGGTGAATTATACACTTTTCTCTCAACCTACTACAAACATTTAATCTCTTGACAAAATGAATGTGTGCTCAGTGTGTTGAGCCGTCCTCACTTCACCTCGCTGACTCACATTTCAGTAGACAAAAGGTTTGTCTGTGTACAGAAACTTCACCTGGCCGCTGTTATAATTAGATCAAATTTGCATTGAGTTTGGTTTGGAAATACATGTGGAAGAACATGGATTTGATGCGCTGCATGAAAAGTGAAGAACATCTAATTCATTGGGGGTTGAGGGGGCCCGAAAATGTTTTAAAGCTTGTGACTGTGTATGTGTCAGAGCTATTTTTGATAGAATATGACAAACAAAAAATAGAAAGTGTGGTACAATTGTAAATAGCCCAAAAATTCACTTTTTCGCTGAAACCAAACTCAAAACGTCATTACACACGCTCAATGCAGAGGATATGTATGAGATAAATCAGCAATACTTGCTTAATAATAGTCACAAATTACCCTTACATAAATGTTTAACACAAAATACTCATTTACCATTTGATCAAATTATTATTACTGTTAGAATAGCATGGAAAGCACTCAAATGAAAACGCGTATACAAAGGATATGTTAGAGAGGATGGATATTCTCGTAACAAAGCTCTAATGGTAGTAGTTATTCAGACAGTTTAATAATAGCAGCCGAGTTGAGGGGCTGCGGCCAGCCTCGCTTCCTCTGCGGTCTCGAAGCGCCGCAAATTCGGGTCACGGCACCAAAGATGTAACCCGGCCCGCGTGAAATGAGCCTCTCCACACTCTCGGACTCTGTGTTGTCCATCCATCCATCCATTTTCTTCCGCTTATCCGGGGCCGGGTCGCGGGGGCAGCAGGCTAAGCAGGGCATTCCAGACGTCCCTCTCCCCAGCCACAACGTCCAGCTCCTCCTGGGGGACCCCGAGGCGCTCCCAGGCCAGGAGAGAGATATAATCCCTCTACCGTGTTCTGGGTCTTCCCCGGGGCCTCCTACCAGTTGGACGTGCCCGGAACACCTCTAACGGGAGGCGCCCGGGAGGCATCCTTACCAGATGCCCAAACCACCTCAGCTGACTCCTTTCGACACGAAGGAGCAGCGGCTCTACTCCGAGCTCCCTCCGGATGTCTGAGCTCCTCACCCTATCTCTAAGGCTGAGCCCAGCCACCCCACGGAGGAAGCTCATTTCAGCCGCTTGTATCCGCGATCTTGCTCTTTCGGTCACTACCCAAAGTTCATGACCATAGGTGAGGGTTGGAACATAGTTGGACCGGTAAATCGAGCTTTGCTTTCCGGCTCAGCTCCTTCTTCACCACGACGGTCCGGTACAACGCCTGCATCACTGCTGACGCCGCACCAAACCGCCTGTCCATCTCACGCTCCGTTCTACCCTCACTCGTGAACAAGACCCCGAGATACTTGAACTCCTTCGCTTGAGGCAGTACCTCTCTCCCCACCCAGAGGGGGCAGTCCACCGTTTTCCGGCAGAGAACCATGGCCTCAGACTTGGAGGTGCTAACTCTCATCCCAACTGCTTCGCACTCGGCTGCAAACCGCCCCAACGAGTGCTGGAGGTCCCGGCTTGATGAAGCCAAAAGAACCACATCATCTGCAAAAAGCAGAGATGCAATTCTTAGGTCACCAAACCGAATCCCTTCCTCCCCCCGGCTGCGCCTTGATATCCTGTCCATGAAAACCACAAACAGAATCGGAGACAAGGGGCAACCCTGGTGGAGACCAACACCCACTGGGAACGTGTTTGACGTTGTGCCGAGTATGCGGACACAGCTCTCACTTTGGTTATATAGGGACTCTGCGTTGTGTTTTATGGTAATGGTGTAGGGCGGAAGAGGGACCAGTCAGACTCGGGTGGTTATATTTGCGGCTCGGACCGCGTTGTGGTTTATTGCTCGCAACGGCTGGCAGCTCAACCTTCAACAGTACAAGTAAACACTGAATCAGACAGCAGAAAGTCTAAAGGCAGGTTCTCATGCTAAACAACAGACACTTTTGAGCTAGCGCTGTACACACACATAGAATGGACTAAGAAATAACTAAGAACAGTCTAACAACATACACAAACAGCCGTTAATCTAACAGAATAGACATTGAGCAGCGAGACTTGTTTACATACGAAGCTGGTTGCTATGGAGAATATAGATTGAAGAAATTCGTTTCCAAATCACCATTTCACTCTGAGACATTGGAGGAGAAAGTTTCACTCGATGATTTTTTCAAAAGTGAGCAAGAGCCCAGCGAAAAAAGGTGACTAACCAAACCCTGTTTAGTTGTTCTAAAAAGTTATCGTTGAAAATGTGAGAATTCACGAGTTTTAAATAATTTTCAGACTTTTTTTTCAAAGCAGTTTTTTTCGACTTCTCGACTGAATTTGGGCCTTGAGGCGTTGAAAGCTCGACGGCCTCAGCTGCTGCCTGTCAGCTGTGGAGAGTTAGCTCAGTCAAAAATATAAACACATCTATTAAACATGAAATATTGCAGTGAAGACGTTGGTAAAGGCCTGAATAAGGCCTGATTGCAATCATCCATTTAGTAGCTTTCTTTTTCTGACAAATTAGCAAGAAGGGAACAATGACATTTACTGTACACAGAGAAGAGAAAATAACTTATTTAAGGGAAAAATCAGTGATCTCAGGATCAGAAGGCTAAATGTGACACTTTTATTCAATTTACACAACATTTAGTTGTGTTAAATTAGGCAAATAATAAACTAACTAACCTAAACTGTATGTTGACCATTACAGATGTGTGACGTATCATCTCACCTCAGTGACCACAGCTACTGGAGGACGGTGCCCAGCAGGAGACGGGACAGCACCATCACCAACCAGGTAAAACTCTTGTGATGCACACAGTAAAAGTGTTATGCGTTTGTGCTTACTTAAAATATCTTTTTCTAACATTATCTTTAGTGTGCAGTGCTTTGATATAAGTTTAAATGACTATGACTACTAAATGACTAATTACCCATACAATCAGTGAATAAATGCACATAAATGTTTGTGGGACTCTGACAATTGTGACATTAAAAATGACAGTGTGTCTCATCCTTAAAGTGTGACAACATGCACCTTGTGTCAATACTTGTTAGGTAACTTAATCTCTCTGACAGAGAGATTAAGTTACCTAACAAGTATTGACACTGTATTTTTGATGACATCCAGTATACGTGACTAGAAGAAAGGCAATAAAAGCATCCTCAGTGCAAAAAAACAAAGTGTTATGATTAGTTGAAAATAGAGCTGTCAGGATATCAGAAATCGTTGAAACGTGACGACAGCTGTTTAAACGCATTGTTAAAGTTGTGAAATAGTTCAGGCACCAAAACCACGACCTTAAGGTTAGGAGACGAGACCAGGATTAGGCTTCAAAAACACGACCTCTGGACAAACTTCCAACAACGGGACATGGACAGCGGTCTCCTGGATGAAAGACTGGGGCTTTGAGCCATTATCATGAATGTGTGGCCTGAGTCCCTCTCCTGGAACGAGCAGTAACGTGTCTTCAGTTTCTCCGGCTGTATGTCCTGCAGGCAGCTGACCCACTGACTGTTTGTCCTCCTGCTGGTCTGGATGAAGATGTATCGTTGTGGCGATCGTGCGTTTGGTCCCACCTCGGTCCGCGCGTTACACTAAGCGATCAGTAAGTTTGGTGTGTTAGAGGCCAGTGCGATTATTGATATGATGAGAAGTGTGGATCCAAGTGTGGCGTTGAAGCGTTCTGGTATTCCTGTAATAATTATCTGTATAGTAATTACTCTTATTGACTAGTACTTAGCCTTTCATGGTACCATTTTATAATAAAGCCATTTTCAGTGAAACAGGAAGCACAGATGGAAAGCAGTGATGTTACAGCAGCAGTCTGAAAGGATGATAACTGTATCTGGTCCCTTACTTTCTCTCACTGTTCCTCTTCAACAGGCTTCGGAGGGCACAAAGCGTAAGAGGGAGAGCAGCTCTGCCGACCGCGAGGAGCCCCCGGAGAAGAAACTCCGTGTGACTGCACCTGTGCTGCCGGAGCGGAGCCCCAGCCCACAGCCCTCCACCTCTTCACAGAGCAGCCTGGAGGTGAGTGGTCCTACTGTGTCACACACATCTATCCCACACTGCATCAGTGTAAAGGGTGTAGCTGAACCCCCACCTCCCTCTCTCTGTCTGTGTGTCTGAAGGAGGTCCAGCAGCCTGAGGACGACGTTGAGGGGTCCCAGCCTGGTGGTCTCTCATCTTTTGAGGTGCTGTCGCGGATCGTCATGGACTGGCTGACTGACTCTCCGTACAACCCGGAGCTGTGACAGTACCAGACACACACACACACACACACACACACACACACACAAAACAAAATTACAAACTACAAACAAACAAACAAAAAACTTCAACTCCCTTTAAGTTTAAACTCTGTAATTTCTCTTTAGTCCATAGATATGTTTTTCTTTCTTTTTAGTTCGTAAGTTTCCACTTAAATGTTAACTATTTTATTCATTTTTAGTTTGTAGATAAGTTTAAATTCAACTTTCACCTTTCATGTCCTTCCTAAAAAAAACAAAAAACAAAAAAACAAAAACTTTAACTCCTTTTTAGTTTATAGATAAGTTTTAATTCTTTCATTTCTATTTAGTCTTTGGAAGTCGGATCTTTTTAGCTTGTTGAAATGTTTCCTTCCTCAAAAAAAAATAAATCTTTAACTCCTTTTTAGTCCGTAGATAAGTTTTAACTTTTTAATTTCTATAGTCGAAGTTTTAAGTATTTCGTTCATTTTTAGTTGGTCTGTAAGTTTAAACTCAACTTTCACCTTTCATGTCCTTCCTTAAAAAAAAAAAAAAAAAAAAAAAAAAACTTTAACTCCTTTTTAGCTCTAAGGTAAGTTTTAACTCTTTCATTTATATTTAGTCTTTGGATAATTTTTCACTCTGTCATTTCTTTGTAGTTCATAGAAAAGTTTTGCGTATTTCATATCTTTTTAGTTTGTCAATAAGTTTTCCTTCCTCAAAAAAAAAAATCTTTAACTCCTTTGATGTCCATTGATAAGTTTTAACTTTTTAATTTCTATATAGTTCAAGTTTTAAGTATTTAATTTATGTTTAGTTTGTTGGTAAGTTTTTTCATTCTCTATTCCTTTCCTAGTATGTAGAAAATTAATGTAAGTCTTTTATCTGATGCCTACTAAACTTTCTGTAAAAAAAAAAAAAAGAAGCAATGATTAAGTATTCAGACTCATTGCCACTTTTAAAAAAATAATCCTAAATATTTTCTGTGACAGGCTCAAAGGGTTTTAGGGTCGACTGACAGAACTGTTCCACCTGGTTCATGAAGCTTTTTCTTTTGTTTCACCAAGTTGATTCTGTGCTGTCAGTATATTAACTCAGTGAGTTTAAACATGTATTAGGAGGTTTGTTTCATGATAGCATGTTGCACTGACTTCAGCCACTAGAGGTCAGGAGTGCACAGTTTCAAATGTTACATATTTTAAATGTTAATTTAAGGAGAAAGTTTTCTTTTCTCCTGAACTCTTGAGGCTGAAACTAGTGAAACACATTTTCAACTAACTAAAATATAATGACAATAGCAAAAAAGAACAACAGAAACACATAGTGTAGATGTATTTGTTTGTTTTTTTAACTTTGTAGAAGGAAAGAGCTTTAAGAGGGTCTGATGGTGATGTTCCATTCAAATCCTTTTTTTTTTTTTAAAAAGTTGGTAGAAGACATGAAAACTATTCTCTCATACAGTTTCTAATTAATACCATAATTATTTGGCTTTGTCTAAATATATCAGGTAAAGAACAGATGAAACAATTGAAACTAGTGTCTTGTTATTTCATGACGTTGCAGTATGACCAATAGAAACATGTATTTGGATGGAACATTACCAAAGGGTTAGGGTTAGGGAGGGTCAGACCCTCTTAAAGAGCTTTCCTTTTATTATAAACACTTCAACACAGACACACTCATTATAACACGACACAAAAAGATAAGATGGTACGTTTTATTCATTCACAAGCAGAAGTAATATTTGCTTCAGTGTTAATAATACTGTGGTTGACTGACTCTTCATACAGACAGGAGCTGTGACAGTACCACACACACACACACACACATTCACTACAAACAAAGAATTCTTTAAATTTCTATTGAGTTTGTAGACATTTTTCATGTCTTTCCTTTCAACTTTCATGTCCTCCCTCAAAACGCCCTTTAACTCCTTTAAGTCCGTAAAAACATTTGAGGTCTTTCATTTCTATTTAGTTTTCGGTTTAGTTTGAACTCTTTTATTTCTTTTTAGTGAGTCAAAAGTTTATAATCAACTTTCACCTTTTAAGTCCTTCCTCAAAGACAAACAAACAAACAAAAAACAACCTTTAACTCCTTTTTAGCTCTAAAATAAGTTTTAACTCTGTGATTTCTTTGTAGTTCATAGATCATTTTTTAGTATGTCATTGCTTTTTAGTTTGGCGACAAGTTTTCCTTCCTCAAAAAACAAACAAACAAACAAATAAACAAACCTTTAACTTGATTTTAATCCATTGATAAGTTTTATTTTTTTTAATTTCCATATAGTCCAAGTTTTGAGTATTTCATTTATTTTTTGTTTGTTGATAAGTTTCTCATGCTATATTCCTTTCTTAGTATGTAGAAAAGTAATGTAAGTATTTTATCTAATGGCTTCTACACTTTCTGTGAAAAACGTCTCTGTGACAGGCTCAAAGGGTTTTAGGGTCGACTGACAGAACTGTTCCACCTGGTTCATGAAGCTTTTTCTTTTGTTTCACCAAGTTGATTCTGTGCTGTCAGTATATTAACTCAGTGAGTTTAAACATATATTAGGAGGTTTGTTTCATGATAGCATGTTGCACTGGCTTCAGCCACTAGAGGTCGGGAGTGCACAGTTTCAAATGTTAAATGTTTTAAATGTTAATTTAAGGAGAAAGTTTTCTTGTCTCCTGCAATCTTGAGGCTGAAACTAGTGAAACAAATTTTCAATTAACTGTTTTGTTTCCTAGAAATCTTTCAAGGGTAAAAAAAATATAATAATAGCAAAAAAGAACAACAGAAACACATAGTGTAGATGTTTTTGATTTTATTATTTTTTTACTTTGTAGAAGGAAAGAGCTTTAAGAGGGTCTGATGGTGATGTTCCATTCAAATCCTTTTTTTAAAAAAAAAAAAAGTTGGTAGAAGACATGAAAACTATTCTCTCATACAGTTTCTAATTAATACCATAATTATTTGGCTTTGTCTAAATATATCAGGTAAAGAACAGATGAAACAATTGAAACTAGTGTCTTGTTATTTCATGACGTTGCAGTATGACCAATAGAAACATGTATTTGGATGGAACATTACCAAAGGGTTAGGGTTAGGGAGGGTCAGACCCTCTTAAAGAGCTTTCCTTTTATTATAAACTCTTCAACACAGACACACTCATTATAACACGACACAAAAAGATAAGATGGTACGTTTTATTCATTCACAAGCAGAAGTAATATTTGCTTCAGTGTTATTAATACTGTGGTTGACTGACTCTTCATACAGACAGGAGCTGTGACAGTACCACACACACACACACACACACATTCACTACAAACAATTCTTTGACGCCTTTTTCATTTAAAGATAAACTTTAACTCTTTAATTTCTATTTTGTCCATAGATATGTCGTACGTATTTCTTTTTTTTTTTGTTCCTTGATAAGTGTGAATTTTTAAATTTCTATTGAGTTCGTAGACATTTTTCATGTCTTTCCTTTCAACTTTCATGTCCTCCCTCAAAACGCCCTTTAACTCCTTTTAGTCCGTAAAAACATTTGAGGTCTTTCATTTCTATTTAGGTTTTGGTTTAGTTTGAACTCATTTATTTCTTTTTAGTGAGTCAAAAGTTAATAATCAACTTTCACCTTTTAAGTCCTTCCTCAAAGACAAACAAACAAACAAAAAACAACCTTTAACTCCTTTTTAGCTCTAAGATAAGTTTTAACTCTGTGATTTCTTTGTAGTTCATAGATAATTTTTTAGTATGTCATTGCTTTTTAGTTTGGCGACAAGTTTTCCTTCCTCGATTTTAATCTATTGATAAGTTGATACTGTGGCTGTTTCTTATTCACCAGCAGTACTAAAATACATCTATCCCACACTGCATCAGTGTAAAGGGTGTAGCTGAACCCCCACCTCCCTCTCTCTGTCTGTGTGTCTGAAGGAGGTCCAGCAGCCTGAGGACGACGTTGAGGGGTCCCAGCCTGGTGGTCTCTCATCTTTTGAGGTGCTGTCGCGGATCGTCATGGACTGGCTGACTGACTCTCCGTACAACCCGGAGCTGTGACAGTACCACACACACACACACACACACAGACACACAAAACAAAATTACAAACTACAAACAAAAAACTTCAACTCCCTTTAAGTTTTAACTCTAAATTCAACTTTCACCTTTCATGTCCTTCCTAAAAAAACAAAAACTTTAACTCCTTTTTAGTTTATAGATAAGTTTGAACTCTTTCATTTCTATTTAGTCTTTGGAAGTCGGATCTTTTTAGTTTGTCGAAATGTTTCCTTCCTCAAAAAAACAACAACAAAAAAAATCTTTAACTCCTTTTTAGTCCGTAGATAAGTTTTAACTTTTTAATTTCTAAACTCGAAGTTTTAAGTATTCCATTAATTTATAGTTGGTCTGTAAGTTCATATAATGACGTTGCAGTATGACCAATAGAAACATGTATTTGGACGGAACATTACCAAAGGGTTAGGGTTAGGGAGGGTCAGACCCTCTTAAAGAGCTTTCCTTTTATTCCAAACACTTCAACTTCAAATTCCTTTAAATGGTTCAGAATGCTGCAGCTAAAAGTTGATCTAAAACTTGAAAGTTTGACGATATTACAGTCATTTCAGCTTCTCATTGAATCAGACTTTGACGTGCTTCTAATGGCTTTCAGAGTTGAAGTCATGTCCCCCTCATAGCTGTCTGATTTCCTTGTGTGTTTAGAGTAGAGCAGGGTATGACTGCGTGCATATTCACATATTCACATGTTCACATGTACTTCTGCAGGAGATGCACATATTTTAGCTGCAAGCCTCATCACACAATCACTCAACCTGGTCATGACTTTTGTTACGGTTGGCTGCCGTTCTTCATTTATTGAATTGTTTCTCCGCATTACTCTCCTAATTATGTAAATCCAGTTGTGGGATTCCTCGAAGTTGATTGGACCTTCTGGAGCTGTGAGACCGCCTACTTCCTGGTGCCTGCTTACTCGTCTGTGATTGGTGCGGCGGAGATTCCTGCGAGTCAGCCAATCAGGACTCTTCAATCAACCAACTGCACCTTATAAAACGCTTGTGTTTCCACAGTTCATGGCGGCTGTGAGACAGTGAGCAGTCTGCCTTTACTGTTTGTTGCACATCAATTTATGTAATTAGAAGCAATGTATTGTATTATTGATTGTTGCAGCAGTATCACTTGCCTGTCTGAGTGGTTCAGATAGTTTTTTGGGAGTCTTTGTAAGTTCTGTTAGTTTGTAAATTCGTTAGATAAAGAGAACCAAGAGTTGGACACCCTTTGTTTAAATTTTAGTTTGTTTTGTCTGTTGTTTTCTGAAAGCTTTTGGGTGCTGACTTCTTTTTGTACTTTAGAGGGGTTTTTTAAGCCAAGAGCTTTGTAATTCATTTATTCAACTTTGTATAGTTTATTGCTTAATTGTCAGTCCCCATATAGCCTCCTTTTGTTATATTTTGTTGTACAACAGCACTCTCTTACTGGTTAAAAATAAACACCTGATTTTAACCTGAACTGCCCAGTGTTGCGTTCCACCTCATTTCTATTCCTTTTACATGTTACAGCTCTCAAAATCGAGCCGGGTCGTAACACTTTAAATGAACCTGGTAATATAGTATAATATGGTCTGACAGCAGAGCAACTGTAGGAATACTCATCGTCTTCTCCACTGTTTAAGCCTATTCATAGTGGGGCGCACAGAGGAATTGTCACTTATTTATTTCATCAAACAATGCAACTTCACAGCAATTACTGCTCTGCCAGAGCATGTCCACATTTTCTGGTGCCTGTGCAGTTGAAGTGCAATAATAACAATAAATATTGTGGTGGAGAGAAGGTAGAATTATTGACATTAACATGATTTGTAAATGAGTTACAGCCAAAAAAAAGTTTTTGTGATGTCGCTGTGACTTTGACCTTTGACCTCCACAATCTAAGGAGGTCATCTCTGTGTGAACATTGGTAGAAATCAGTCAATCACTTTGTCCTTTAGTCTGAGTGGACATTTGCACAGAATTTGAAGAATTTCCTTCAAGGCATTCCTGAGATACTACATTCACAAGGATGGGACAGACGCAAAGATGCACATCACATAAAAACAGCAAAATATTGGTTTGAAAGACATTCAGGCAAACCTGATTGTGCTCTACTAGTGCAGAAATGTCACATCGGGCATTGATGTTATTTGTGCGCCTGCGCTGTAAAAAACAAACTGTCGTTTTTACAGTAAAAAAACAGAAGCTGTGGTTGCCAGAACTTTACCGTAATAAATACGGTGCAACTTTTTGTAATATTATGGTATTATATTATATTTGGTTTTATATATATTATGGTAATATATATATTATATTAGCACTGTTGATTTCCCGTTTAAGATAGCTATTTTAGTCCCTATTTTACCATAAAAAATAAAAAGTTTTTCCATCAAAAGAAACACTGTTCTGCCATATAATTGACAAGAAAAACTTTATAAATGCTGCATGAATTAAAGATTTTACCTTTAAATATTACAGTAAAATGTAAAAACTACTGTTTTGGCTGATATAAACATTTACGGTGTTTCATTGTTACTGAAACTGAATTAACCCATTTATCATTTTACAGTCTTTTACTGTCATGGTTTAGCAGTTTTTCACTGTAAAATCTACAGACATGTTTTACTGTGTGTGAGAACACAAAGCAATGATACCAGTAGATATCATAACAAAAGACGAGCTTTGCAAATGCTTCTGGGTAGAACTGCACTAACCCTGGTCTCATTCAGGACCAGTTAGCTTTCACATGCTTGGTTTGCTGAAGACATGCTAGTTTCCACATTTATAGCATAAGATATTTAACAGTGATAGATCCTGCTTTATATTGCATTAGTAACAACTACGTGGACTTGGATATGAAACATTGTAGCTCAGTATCAGTATCACCATATAGAGATGAGTGCTTGATTTTAAAAAAAAAAAAACACAAAACATTTTTTGTTTCCAGTTAATATTGAGGTCTTAAGCATCATCGATGCAATTTGTCATCATGGGGAGTATGGCAGTTTTTAAAAAAAGTAAGTATATTATCCTGTGTACATTATGTGACGGGGTCAGCTTTTTAGTGTGTTTTTTGTGTTGCTTTGCTGTTGTTTTTTTCCTCTGTATGTCTCCCTGGCCACGAACATTCCGTGCAATACACACCCATTATAATCTCAGAATTTCTCCAAAAATGATCATGGTCATTGAACAGGGATTGATAAAAAAAAATATATGACCTATCGAAACGTATCAAATCTATTTATTTTCTATTTTTTTGTAAATATGTATCATTTAAATATGTATGTTTAGGGGGGGGGGGGAGTAGTAGTGGAGAAGGGGTAGGTTTAAATAAGCTTATGCTTCATCCTACTCCTTTTCGGACATGTTGCGTTCACATAGCTTTTGTTTTGACTATTGCTATTTTTTTTTGTTTTCATTATTCTCATTGGATGTATTTGTTTTTGAGTTTACTTTGTTGTGTTACTCGCACATGTTTGAAATCAAAAAAGCTGAACTGAACATGGCTTTCATTGAGATACTTTTATTAAACCAATCTAAGCTACATTAATGTTTCCTTGCGTTTGATGCTACCGCTATGCAAGCTCAGGTGTTAGCTGTAATATGTGATGTGAGTGCTAACGGTGTAGCTGGGTAAGCTAACATGTAGCTACAGCATTTAAATGAGGGAAATAAAGAAGCCATTAAAAAAAATTAATCTAAAATGTCAATCATAGTCAGACATAAAAAATACACAATACAATTTAAAAGAGGAGAACCACATTCATACATACAAAATAAGTTGACTAAATCAATCACATCACAAAAGGGGTAAATTCATTACACAATACGAATAAATAGAGGATAAAGTAAAATAGATATGACTTTAAGGAAGTTAATCAAATACATTCATGAAACAGTCTATAAAACTGTTGCTTTTTTATTATGTATTAGGGGAAATAGAGAATGCATATGATGTATATTGGTGTTGATATGATGTCAGGTTGTAATAATTGTTTTCTGATAACTGAGATGTATTTAAGGTGTTATAATGCACTGTAGTTTAAATATTCAAGTTGGTTAAAAAGAGTACCTTAATACTGTTCAATTATGAATAACGCTGCGGTGAAAAAGATAAATGATGCTCTTTAAAAATATAAATAAGTGCATTTATGTTAAAATATATATTCATGATAAATAATCACCACCAGCGTTAGCTTGATTTTACAACTTAACGCTCACTGTGAAAAGTGAAAAGCTGTAATTTCTTACTGTGTTGTATTGTTCTTACTGTATTTTATTGTCTTGTATTGTAAAGCGTCCTTGGGCTTCTTGAAAGGTGATATATAAATTTAAGTTGTTATTGTTATGAATATTATTATTATTATTGTAATGTGATCACTGGAGATAATGTTACTGTATACTGGACAGGAGGTAAAGTGATGGGTAGCTCATAAAACGGATGCGTCAGAAAATTAAGATATTTATATTAAAATATATTTATTTATATTAAAATATTTTATTTATATTAAAAATAATATTAATTTAAAAAATGTAACTACTATTTACAATATATTTTTTCATTCATTCATTCATAGAGACATTCAATCATTCATGCTCCCATTCACTCCTACGGCCAATTAAGAGTCACTAATTGAAGCTGCATGTTTAGGACCATGGGAGGAAGCCGGAGTACCCGGAGAGAACCCACGCTGATACGGGGAGAACATGCAAACTCCACACAGAAGAGCCGCAGGCCAGATTCAAACCTGAGACCCTCTTGCTGTGAGGCCACTACGCCACCGTGTAGCCCTATCTATCTTTTTTACTACCCAGAGAGCAAGCCATGCCGACCAAGTCGTCTCGTGATTTGCGGGAGACGAGTTCTGATTTGGTCAAAGGCGTCGGCGACTGTGGTGAGGAAAAACTGCTGTGGCAGAAACCTCGAGAGGGACCAGACTCTCTGGGGGAACCCTTCCTCCTCAGGGCTGGGGGGACCTACCGCTGCTGCTGCTGCTGCTGCTCCAGGATCACAGGACGACTGTTGGTTGTGACCCAAAACCTCCATCTTCAGCTGCACCACCTGCAACACACAAACAGGGATGAACAGACTTACCTGTGGGTCTCCATGACTACTCACCTGGATTGGATCTTCTTCTTGAGCCTGACAGATTTCATTTCAGGTCTCTTGGTGCCTTCTGTGTTGTCCAGGGACTCTGGCACCGGTAAGTCCCCCCATTCCCAGAGCAGCCTACATCTAAAGACACACAGAAAATGTTAGTGGGCTCCGTGTGGAACAAGCAACATGTTTGTATGATGTGTTTGTCGGAGTCGTCCTCTTACCCGTCTCTGGTAGAAAAGGATGTAGGCTGTCCTCTGACGCTGCTCACAGACAGCCCCCCTGGTTGTCTCCGTGACCTGGGCGTCATTATAGTGGAGCCAGCGGTCACCTGCACCACCCATGTCCTGGTCCGGGTGCACGCCGTCACTGACGTAGTGTCCTAACGGGAGAGGAATCACTGTTACAGCTTCACATGAAGAGGAGCTTATAAAGAGGAGGAGAACTGCAGTCTCCAACCAAACTTAATTCAAAATTTAAATTATTTTTTTTTACAGAAAACCAGAATTTAAAGTGTGTCAGTAAATAACTGAATATTCTCCACCTTTATCTACAGGTTCATCTCAATACATTAGAATATGATGGAAAAGTCAATTTCCAGTAGTTCAAGTCAAATAGCCCCAACCAAGTATTGAGTCATATAGATGGACATACTTTTCAGAGGCCAACATTTCCATATTAAACATACTTTTTGGTCTTTTGTAATATTCATTTTTTAATTTGATACTGAATTTTAGGCCTTCATTAAATGGAAGCCATAATCATTATAGTTAGGAGAAATTCAATAAATGAAGGCATGAAATGTTTCATTCTGTGTGTAATGGATCTATATAATGTGTTATTTCCACTTTTTAAAATTGAATTACCGACAAACTTTTCTC
>NC_081521.1:20281980-20296980 GCF_030273125.1 Centropristis striata
GAAATCTGACACACAAACACAACAAGTCACATCACACGTTAACATCATTATCTCCAATTACAAACTGCTGATACTTTCACTTAAATATAAACTAGTTTATGGACTTATGTTCTGCATGGAGGTCGAAAGCAAAGCTGCAAAAACAATCAGTTGTTGCCTTCTGGGAAGATTAAAACCTGTGTTGTTTCTTGTCTCTGCGTGAGAATAAGTGTGAGCAGATTTACTCACCCGAGCCAGGAGATGTGTTGAACTCTGAGGCTCCACGGTCTGATGACAGTTGCTTTCTGGTGCACCACTTTGGTGACTTTGTCTCCAGATTCAGGCTGCTGAGGCACCGTGGCAGCTGCTTTCCTGTCCTCCTTCTTGTCTTCTTTCAACACATCCTTCTCTTCTTTGCTGAGTTCTTTACACTCCACCACTTTGTCGACTTGGGTGGAGCTGATGGGCTGTCGGGTCCCAGCTTCAGTTTTCACGGGTCTGAAACATGGAGAAACATTGAGCGTACCATCATAAGATGGCGAATAACACTTGATCTTGTGAACTTGATATTAAAATGTGGCTTTGAATGTGAAGTATAAAATATGAGAGTAGTTGTGGACTGACCTGTTCTGGTTCTGCTGGGTCTGTTTCTGGCACAAGACCTTGACGACTGCGTCTTCAAGTAGGGACGCAAAATCTGTCTGCTGAGGCACGGTGGGAGCTGCTTTCTCGTCCTCCTTCTTAGTTTCTTCCAGCTCGTTCTCTTCTTCTTCAGTGAGTCCTTTAAACTCCACCACTTCATCAGCTTGGACGGAGCCGTCGGGCTGAAGGAGCTGCTGTTGATCTTCATCTTCAACACTGGGAGCCACGCGACTTTTTCTCTGTTGGAGGACAAAAAAAACTCCAGCGGTTCAATAACTTTAGAAGACAATATTCACATCCAGACTATAAATATCCGCTAATTCTAAAAGCAGTGGATCTTTGTGTGAAACATACCCTGCAGCAGCTAAACAGTCTCCAGAAAGACGACGACTTCTTCGTTGGCTCTTTCAAAGTCTCTGGTGGACTTGTGTCTTCATTCTGTAGAGTAAGAATGAACAAAAACAACGTCAAGCATCTTCTGTGTCCACATAGAAATGTTACAAACTTGTGAAAGGAGTCACATGAAGCATCAAGGCTTCCTGTGAAACATACCTGACTGCGTCTGAACAGCCTGGACCACCAGGGAGTCCTCCCAGTGCAGCTCTCTGCAGAGGTCCTGGTGGCGGGAGCTTCTGACACGTTGACTCTGCAGAAACAGAAACACAGCTTATTGTGAATTCATGTTGGAAACAATAAGGGGACAGTTTAACCCCGTGAGACCAAGCTACCGTTACTGTCTTTAAATGGCTGTAGCCGGCTCAGTTGTAACTTTCTGTGGCTGTAAACAAAGTGAAGATGCTGGTTTCACATGAAACTAGAAGACATGAGGAGCTTTGGTACCACTGACATCAGATCTTGTCGTGGAGTGGGCTAAATCACCCCTCAAATTTAGGTTTTGAGGAGGGACCCTGACCTCTGAAATATTAATGAGTTCTATGGATACCTGCTTTTAAGAATAACTGGTAAAGACAACTTCAATCACGGCAAGTATGTCCATTACATCATTCAACAGATGTAATTACTTTAAACATAATTGTAAAGCTTCTGCTGTAGACTCCTTCAATATCAATCAATTTAGAACGTTGATTAAAATTCCCTTTATTTTGAAAGGATTTATTACAAGTAGAAATTATAATATAAAAATATTTTTTAGATTTAAGTGTAAAAGGCTAAAAAAATGTAGGTTTTAACAAGAGTTTGTATTGGCCATCAAGTATAAAAAAACAAATTCCCAGTCATGATACAGGTCTCTGAGTTCACTGACTTTTACAATAACACAATATTTAAATATTGAATCCCTTAAAAACACTGATAGGATGCCATGAACAGTCCTCTAATAAATTATTTGAATGTGTTGTTGAGCCTGAAACAGAGGAGCTGTTGATTCAATTATGTTAATAGGATGTTGTGGCTCCTCCACATGTGCAAAATTGGTAGACAAATATTAAGAAAAACAACTTTTAGTGTACAAGCTGTGCTGCTGTGTTACACAACACTTTGGTTAACTGCATCACATGTTACAGGTGTTCGCTAAGTTTCCAAAAGCAACTTTCTTACCGTCCATTGAAGCTCTGATCTCCCTCAACTTTTTCAGGAGCGATCTGTATTTTCTGTTCAGAATAAGGACAAATATAATACAAATTAGCACAAAAAGCAATGGAAATTATCGAAAATATATGAAAAAGTTTCACAGATAACCACAAAAAGACTTCTGACAGTGAGTGATGCCAAATATTTAGCTGGAGAAAGTCTCAAACAGTGCAGAAACTACACAAACAGACGTGAAGAGTCTGTGCAACAAACCTTTGGTTTACGATCAAACATCTTTGCAAATCTTTCAGTAGGTAAAAACACGACTGAACAGGAGCAAAACTTGTCTGAAGTGATTGAAAACGTGTCTGAAGACTAACTGGGAGACTCTGACATCATTCTGATAGGAACACGTCTCTTTGATGTCACGTTCTAGAATGCTTCATGAGTTCCATCAGAATGTCATATAGAACACACACACACATTTTCAAAAATCAAATATAATCACTGCTTATATCTTCTGGTTTGGCTCAAACTACTGCTTATAAAAGTCTTAGCTTTTATTTAGTCATCGAAAAAATATTAGACCACCCTTTTCCTTCAATTTCTTGTTCATTTTAATGCCTGGAAGAACTAAAGGTACATTTGTTTGAACAAATATAATGATAACAACAAAACTAATTAATAAGAGTTTAATTTAAGAGCTGATATCGAGACATTTTCCATGATAATAACCAAAATCATTATCTAGAAAACATATGTATATATCCACCTTGTGCAAGGGACATTAGAAGAAAAGTTTGCTCATTTTGGTTCATACAGGTTCATCTCAATACATTAGAATATGATGTAAAAGTCCATTTCCAGTTGTTCAAGTCAAATAGCCCCAACCAAGTATTGAGTCATATAGATGGACATACTTTTCAGAGGCCAACATTTCCATATTAAACATACTTTTTAAAATTTTGTAATATTCAAATTTGTTGAGACACTGAATTGTAGGTCTTCATTAAATGTGATGTCATTCTGTATGTAATGGATTTATGTAATGTGTTATTTCCACTTTTTGAATTTAATTTCTGACATAGATACACTTTTCTATGATATTCAAATTCATTGAGATGTACCTGTATGTGTTTGTTAGCATTTTTTTTATCTGTCCTTACCCTACATGCAAACTATGAAATTATTTATTATATTTTTTTCTTTCAGCACAAAATCAGTCATAAGTTTGACTTTCCATTCTGTTAATTTAACATTGTTTAAGGCTGCCAAGAACCCAAAATACATAAATCAATTAATAAATCAAATTAAATATATTTTTTAATGTACACGCACGGATAACCACTCAAAATATTACTATAAATGAAATAATGGTTAAAAAAAATAATGTTCACTTTTTATGCACACAAAAAAAGCAAAAAGGAGTAAAAAAATAAAACAACACATTTGATTATTTACATACAAGCCAGATTTAAAGACAGTTTGGATGCTGTGAAAAACATTAAGAACAACAGAATCCTTTGCGACCTACATTCAGCTGAATAATGATTGTGCCTTTTTATTTAAAGTCTGTATGCATACATGTATATAATAGCACGTCTGTGCAACTGTGTCACTGAGCACATATTTTTGTAGAAGTCTCTGGTGGTACCAAACCTGGCAACCCCACAGTCACTGCCCCCTGCTGTTCATGAAGTAATAGATCCAGCATGTAACTCCCCATCAAACCACAAACTGTAGTTTTAACATTATCTTAAACTCAAGGAATGTTAATGTTGCTCTGTGACTTCTGGATATGGAAATAATAAACTGACTGCAGTTAAATTTGTCAACTTAAACATTGATGTAATGTCGTGGTTGTGTTCACAAATTATTTTTATTGGAAAAAAGCAGTTTTAAACTACTATATGTTATTAGGACCTGTTTTCTCATTTTGTGACTATGAACAGATTTAAAAAGAGAGACTGACCACTAGATGGGATCATTATCCAGATTTTTAAGATGGGTTGAATTATTTGTCCTTTTCAAAGCGGATTAAGCCATCTCCAACTAAAGAGCTCATTTTTAGATTAACTTGAATAAAATGTGTGTGATGTGTTACACCTTGAGGACTACAGCTCTGGCAATCAGTATACAGATTCATCTCAATATATTAGTATATCATAGAAACTTTATTTATGTCAGTAATTAAATTCAAAAAGTGTAAATAACACATTATATAGATCATTAATACTTGGTTGGGGCTATTTGACAGTGAAACAAAACACATTGGCTATCTGCCTTCTTATAATTATTCAAATATAATATAACAGTTTCCTTTGTTAAAGTCACTGAGGACACTCAGTAAGGAGTCAGGGTGTGTCCTCTCCACACACAGTATCTGGTCGGCAAGCACATTGGCCTGCGGTGGAATGTAAGACACTGACCAGAATGACTGAAGTCAAACTTATTGGGGGAGTAGAAGGGTTTACAGTTAATGAAAATAATTTAATGTTGATGGGATCAAAAGTATCTCAATTTTCTGGCTAATTAAAGGATAAATAAATCAATTTTCTTTCAGCCTTGGTTGATTAAAATGATTATTAGTAGAATCAAACACAACTTGTGTTTCCAGATGTAAACTGACTGTTGTTGGTGAATTATACACTTTTCTCTCAACCTACTACAAACATTTAATCTCTTGACAAAATGAATGTGTGCTCAGTGTGTTGAGCCGTCCTCACTTCACCTCGCTGACTCACATTTCAGTAGACAAAAGGTTTGTCTGTGTACAGAAACTTCACCTGGCCACTGTTATAATTAGATCAAATTTGCATTGAGTTTGGTTTGGAAATACATGTGGAAGAACATGGATTTGATGCGCTGCATGAAAAGTGAAGAACATCTAATTCATTGGGGGTTGAGGGGGCCCGAAAAATTTTTAAAGCTTGTGACTGTGTAAGTGTCAGAGCTATTTTTGATAGAATATGACAAACAAAAAATAGAAAGTGTGGTACAATTGTAAATAACCCAAAAATTCACTTTTTCGCTGAAACCAAACTCAAAACGTCATTACACACGCTCAATGCAGAGGATATGTATGAGATAAATCAGCAATACTTGCTTAATAATAGTCACAAATTACCCTTACATAAATGTTTAACACAAAATACTCATTTACCATTTGATCAAATTATTATTACTGTTAGAATAGCATGGAAAGCACTCAAATGAAAACGCGTGTACAAAGGATATGTTAGAGAGGATGGATATTCTCGTAACAAAGCTCTAATGGTAGTAGTTATTCAGACAGTTTAATAATAGCAGCCGAGTTGAGGGGCTGCGGCCAGCCTCACTTCCTCTGCGGTCTCGAAGCGCCGCAAATTCGGGTCACGGCACCAAAGATGTAACCCGGCCTGCGTGAAATGAGCCTCTCCACACTCTGGGACTCTGTGTTGTCCATCCATCCATCCATTTTCTTCCGCTTATCCGGGGCCGGGTCGCGGGGGCAGCAGGCTAAGCAGGGCATTCCAGACGTCCCTCTCCCCAGCCACAACGTCCAGCTCCTCCTGGGGGACCCCGAGGCGTTCCCAGGCCAGGAGAGAGATATAATCCCTCTACCGTGTTCTGGGTCTTCCCCGGGGCCTCCTACCAGTTGGACGTGCCCGGAACACCTCTAACGGGAGGCGCCCGGGAGGCATCCTTACCAGATGCCCAAACCACCTCAGCTGACTCCTTTCGACACGAAGGAGCAGCGGCTCTACTCCGAGCTCCCTCCGGATGTCTGAGCTCCTCACCCTATCTCTAAGGCTGAGCCCAGCCACCCCACGGAGGAAGCTCATTTCAGCCGCTTGTATCCGCGATCTTGCTCTTTCGGTCACTACCCAAAGTTCATGACCATAGGTGAGGGTTGGAACATAGTTGGACCGGTAAATCGAGCTTTGCTTTCCGGCTCAGCTCCTTCTTCACCACGACGGTCCGGTACAACGCCTGCATCACTGCTGACGCCGCACCAAACCGCCTGTCCATCTCACGCTCCGTTCTACCCTCACTCGTGAACAAGACCCCGAGATACTTGAACTCCTTCGCTTGAGGCAGTACCTCTCTCCCCACCCAGAGGGGGCAGTCCACCGTTTTCCGGCAGAGAACCATGGCCTCAGACTTGGAGGTGCTAACTCTCATCCCAGCTGCTTCGCACTCGGCTGCAAACCGCCCCAACGAGTGCTGGAGGTCCCGGCTTGATGAAGCCAAAAGAACCACATCATCTGCAAAAAGCAGAGATGCAATTCTTAGGTCACCAAACCGAATCCCTTCCTCCCCCCGGCTGCACCTTGATATCCTGTCCATGAAAACCACAAACAGAATCGGAGACAAGAGGCAACCCTGGTGGAGACCAACACCCACTGGGAACGTGTTTGACGTTGTGCCGAGTATGCGGACACAGCTCTCACTTTGGTTATATAGGGACTCTGCGTTGTGTTTTATGGTAATGGTGTAGGGCGGAAGAGGGACCAGTCAGACTCGGGTGGTTATATTTGCGGCTCGGACCGCGTTGTGGTTTATTGCTCGCAACGGCTGGCAGCTCAACCTTCAACAGTACAAGTAAACACTGAATCAGACAGCAGAAAGTCTAAAGGCAGGTTCTCATGCTAAACAACAGACACTTTTGAGCTAGCGCTGTACACACACATAGAATGGACTAAGAAATAACTAACAACAGTCTAACAACATACACAAACAGCCGTTAATCTAACAGAATAGACATTGAGCAGCGAGACTTGTTTACATACGAAGCTGGTTGCTATGGAGACTATAGATTGAAGAAATTCGTTTCCAAATCACCATTTCACTTTGAGACATTGGAGGAGAAAGTTTCACTCGATGATTTTTTCAAAAGTGAGCAAGAGCCCAGCGAAAAAAGGTGACTAACCGAACCCTGTTTAGTTGTTCTAAAAAGTTATCGTTGAAAATGTGAGAATTCACGAGTTTTAAATAATTTTCAGACTTTTTTTTCAAAGCAGTTTTTTTCGACTTCTCGACTGAATTTGGGCCTTGAGGCGTTGAAAGCTCAACGGCCTCAGCTGCTGCCTGTTAGCTGTGGAGAGTTAGCTCAGTCAAAAATATAAACACATCTATTAAACATGAAATATTGCAGTGAAGACGTTGGTAAAGGCCTGAATAAGGCCTGATTGCAATCATCCATTTAGTAGCTTTCTTTTTCTGACAAATTAGCAAGAAGGGAACAATGACATTTACTGTACACAGAGAAGAGAAAATAACTTATTTAAGGGAAAAATCAGTGATCTCAGGATCAGAAGGCGAAATGTGACACTTTTATTCAATTTACACAACATTTAGTTGTGTTAAATTAGGCAAATAATAAACTAACTAACCTAAACTGTATGTTGACCATTACAGATGTGTGACGTATCATCTCACCTCAGTGACCACAGCTACTGGAGGACGGTGCCCAGCAGGAGACGGGACAGCACCATCACCAACCAGGTAAAACTCTTGTGATGCACACAGTAAAAGTGTTATGCGTTTGTGCTTACTTAAAATATCTTTTTCTAACATTATCTTTAGTGTGCAGTGCTTTGATATAAGTTTAAATGACTATGACTACTAAATGACTAATTACCCATACAATCAGTGAATAAATGCACATAAATGTTTGTGGGACTCTGACAATTGTGACATTAAAAATGACAGTGTGTCTCATCCTTAAAGTGTGACAACATGCACCTTGTGTCAATACTTGTTAGGTAACTTAATCTCTCTGACAGAGAGATTAAGTTACCTAACAAGTATTGACACTGTATTTTTGATGACATCCAGTATACGTGACTAGAAGAAAAGCAATAAAAGCATCCTCAGTGCAAAAAAACAAAGTGTTATGATTAGTTGAAAATAGAGCTGTCAGGATATCAGAAATCGTTGAAACGTGACGACAGCTGTTTAAACACATTGTTAAAGTTGTGAAATAGTTCAGGCACCAAAACCACGACCTTAAGGTTAGGAGACGAGACCAGGATTAGGCTTCAAAAAGACGATCTCTGGACAAACTTCCAACAACGGGACATGGACAGCGGTCTCCTGGATGAAAGACTGGGGCTTTGAGCCATTATCATGAATGTGTGGCCTGAGTCCCTCTCCTGGAACGAGCAGTAACGTGTCTTCAGTTTCTCCGGCTGTATGTCCTGCAGGCAGCTGACCCACTGACTGTTTGTCCTCCTGCTGGTCTGGATGAAGATGTATCGTTGTGGCGATCGTGCGTTTGGTCCCACCTCGGTCCGCGCGTTACACTAAGCGATCAGTAAGTTTGGTGTGTTAGAGGCCAGTGCGATTATTGATATGATGAGAAGTGTGGATCCAAGTGTGGCGTTGAAGCGTTCTGGTATTCCTGTAATAATTATCTGTATAGTAATTACTCTTATTGACTAGTACTTAGCCTTTCATGGTACCATTTTATAATAAAGCCATTTTCAGTGAAACAGGAAGCACAGATGGAAAGCAGTGATGTTACAGCAGCAGTCTGAAAGGATGATAACTGTATCTGGTCCCTTACTTTCTCTCACTGTTCCTCTTCAACAGGCTTCGGAGGGCACAAATCGCAAGAGGGAGAGCAGCTCTGCCGACCGCGAGGAGCCCCCGGAGAAGAAACTCCGTGTGACTGCACCTGTGCTGCCGGAGCGGAGCCCCAGCCCACAGCCCTCCACCTCTTCACAGAGCAGCCTGGAGGTGAGTGGTCCTACTGTGTCACACACATCTATCCCACACTGCATCAGTGTAAAGGGTGTAGCTGAACCCCCACCTCCCTCTCTCTGTCTGTGTGTCTGAAGGAGGTCCAGCAGCCTGAGGACGACGTTGAGGGGTCCCAGCCTGGTGGTCTCTCATCTTTTGAGGTGCTGTCGCGGATCGTCATGGACTGGCTGACTGACTCTCCGTACAACCCGGAGCTGTGACAGTACCAGACACACACACACACACACACACACACACACACACACACACAAAACAAAATTACAAACTACAAACAAACAAACAAAAAACTTCAACTCCCTTTAAGTTTAAACTCTGTAATTTCTCTTTAGTCCATAGATATGTTTTTCTTTCTTTTTAGTTCGTAAGTTTCCACTTAAATGTTAACTATTTTATTCATTTTTAGTTTGTCGATAAGTTTAAATTCAACTTTCACCTTTCATGTCCTTCCTAAAAAAACAAAAAACAAAAAACAAAAAAAAAAAAAAACTTTAACTCCTTTTTAGTTTATAGATAAGTTTTAACTCTTTCATTTCTATTTAGTCTTTGGAAGTCGGATCTTTTTAGCTTGTTGAAATGTTTCCTTCCTCAAAAAAAATGTTTTTTTAAATGTTTAACTCCTTTTTAGTCCGTAGATAAGTTTTAACTTTTTAATTTCTATAGTCGAAGTTTTAAGTATTTCATTAATTTTTAGTTGGTCTGTAAGTTTAAACTCAACTTTCACCTTTCATGTCCTTCCTAAAAAAACAACAAAAAAACAAAATCAAACTTTAACTCCTTTTTAGCTCTAAGGTAAGTTTTAACTCTTTCATTTATATTTAGTCTTTGGATAATTTTTCACTCTGTCATTTCTTTGTAGTTCATAGAAAAGTTTTGCGTATTTCATATCTTTTTAGTTTGTCAATAAGTTTTCCTTCCTCAAAAAAAAAAATCTTTAACTCCTTTGATGTCCATTGATAAGTTTTAACTTTTTAATTTCTATATAGTTCAAGTTTTAAGTATTTAATTTATGTTTAGTTTGTTGGTAAGTTTTTTCATTCTCTATTCCTTTCCTAGTATGTAGAAAATTAATGTAAGTGTTTTATCTGATGCCTGCTAAACTTTCTGTAAAAAAAAAAAAAAAGCAATGATTAAGTATTCAGACTCATTGCCACTTTTAAAAAAATAATCCTAAATATTTTCTGTGACAGGCTCAAAGGGTTTTAGAGTCGACTGACAGAACTGTTCCACCTGGTTCATGAAGCTTTTTCTTTTGTTTCACCAAGTTGATTCTGTGCTGTCAGTATATTAACTCAGTGAGTTTAAACATGTATTAGGAGGTTTGTTTCATGATAGCATGTTGCACTGACTTCAGCCACTAGAGGTCAGGAGTGCACAGTTTCAAATGTTAAATGTTTTAAATGTTAATTTAAGGAGAAAGTTTTCTTTTCTCTTGAACTCTTGAGGCTGAAACTAGTGAAACACATTTTCAACTAACTAAAATATAATAACAATAGCAAAAAAGAACAACAGAAACACATAGTGTAGATGTATTTGATTTTTTTTTTTTTTTACTTTGTAGAAGGAAAGAGCTTTAAGAGGGTCTGATGGTGATGTTCCATTCAAATCCTTTTTTTAAAAAAAAAAAAAGTTGGTAGAAGACATGAAAACTATTCTCTCATACAGTTTCTAATTAATACCATAATTATTTGGCTTTGTCTAAATATATCAGGTAAAGAACAGATGAAACAATTGAAACTAGTGTCTTGTTATTTCATGACGTTGCAGTATGATGGAACATTACCAAAGGGTTAGGGTTAGGGAGGGTCAGACCCTCTTAAAGAGCTTTCCTTTTATTATAAACTCTTCAACACAGACACACTCATTATAACACGACACAAAAAGATAAGATGGTACGTTTTATTCATTCACAAGCAGAAGTAATATTTGCTTCAGTGTTATTAATACTGTGGTTGACTGACTCTTCATACAGACAGGAGCTGTGACAGTACCACACACACACACACACACACATTCACTACAAACAAACAATTCTTTAACGTCTTTTTCATTTAAAGATGAACTTTAACTCTCTAATTTCTATTTTGTCCATAGATATGTCGTAAGTATTTCTTTTTTTTTTAGTTCCTTGATAAGTGTGAATTTTTAAATTTCTATTGAGTTTGTAGACATTTTTCATGTCTTTCCTTTCAACTTTCATGTCCTCCCTCAAAAAACCCTTTAAAACATTTGAGGTCTTTCATTTCTATTTAGTTTTTGGTTTAGTTTGAACTCTTTTATTTATTTTTAGTTAGTCAAAAGTTTATAATCAACTTTCACCTTTTAAGTCCTTCATCAAAGACAAACAAAAAACAACCTTTAACTCGTTTTTAGCTCTAAGATAAGTTTGAACTCTGTGATTTCTTTGTAGTTCATAGATCATTTTTTAGTATGTCATTGCTTTTTAGTTTGTCGACAAGTTTTCCTTCCTCAAAAAACAAACAAACAAACAAACCTTTAACTCGATTTTAATCTATTGATAAGTTGATACTGTGGCTGTTTCTTATTCACCAGCAGTACTAAAATACATCTATCCCACACTGCATCAGTGTAAAGGGTGTAGCTGAACCCCCACCTCCCTCTCTCTGTCTGTGTGTCTGAAGGAGGTCCAGCAGCATGTATTTGGATGGAACATTACCAAAGGGTTAGGGTTAGGGAGGGTCAGACCCTCTTAAAGAGCTTTCCTTTTATTCTAAACACTTCAACTTCAAATTCCTTTAAATGGTTCAGAATGCTGCAGCTAAAAGTTGATCTAAAACTTGAAAGTTTGACGATATTACAGTCATTTCAGTTTCTCATTGAATCAGACCTTGACTAGCTTCTAATGGCTTTCAGAGTTGAAGTCATGTCCCCCTCATAGCTGTCTGATTTCCTTGTGTGTTTAGAGTAGAGCAGCAGATGCACATATTTTAGCTGCAAGCCTCATCACACAATCACTCAACCTGGTCATGACTTTTGTTACGGCTGGCTGCCGTTCTTCATTTATTGTATTGTTTCTCCGCATTACTCTGCTAATTATGTAAATCCAGTTGTGGGATTCCTCGAAGTTGATTGGACCTTCTGGAGCTGTGAGACCGCCTACTTCCTGGTTCCTGCTTACTCGTCTGTGATTGGTGCGGCGAAGATTCCTGCGAGTCAGCCAATCAGGACTCTTCAATCAACCAACTTCTCCAAAAATGATCATGGTCATTGAACAGGGATTGATAAAAAACTATGTGACCTATCGAAACGTATCAAATCTATTTATTTTCTATTTTTTTGTAAATATGTATCATTTAAATATGTATGTTTAGGGGGAAAAAAGTGTTAATTGAGTAGTGGAGAAGGGGTAGGTTTAAATAAGCTTATGCTTCATCCTACTCCTTTTTGGACATGTTGCGTTCACATTATAGCTTTTGTTTTGACTATTGCTATTTTTTTTTTTTTTTGATTATTCTCATTGGATGTATTTGTTTTTGAGTTTACTTTGTTGTGTTACTCGCACATGTTTGAAATGAAAAGCTGAACTGAACATGGCTTTCATTGAGATACTTTTATTAAACCAATCTAAGCAACATAAATGTTTCCTTGTGTTTGATGCTACCGCTATGCAAGCTCAGGTGTTAGCTGTAATATGTGATGTGAGTGCTAACGGTGTAGCTGGGTAAGCTAACATGTAGCTACAGCATTTAAATGAGGGAAATAAAGAAGCCATTAAAAAAAAATTATCTAAAATTTCAATCATAGTCAGACATAAAAAATACACAATACAATTTAAAAGAGCAGAACCGCATTCATACATACAAAACAAGTTGACTAAATGTAGTAGAATACGTAGTCAATCACATCACAAAAGGGGTAAATTCATTACACAATACGAATAAATAGAGGATAAAGTAAAATAGATATGACTTTAAGGAAGTTAATCAAATACATTCATGTAACAGTCTATAAAACTGTTGCTTTTTTATTATGTATTAGGGGAAATAGAGAATGCATATGATGTATATTGGTGTTGATATGATGTCAGGTTGTAATAATTGTTTTCTGATAACTGAGATGTATTTAAGGTGTTATAATGCACTGTAGTTTAAATATTAAAGTTGGTTAAAAAGAGATCCTTAATACTGTTCAATTATGAATAACGCTGCGGTGAAAAAGATAAATGATGCTCTTTAAAAATATAAATAAGTGCATTTATGTTAAAATATATATTCATGATAAATAATCACCACCAACGTTAGCTTGATTTTACAACTTAACGCTCACTGTGAAAAGTGAAAAGCTGTACTTTCTTACTGTGTTGTATTGTTCTTACTGTATTTTATTGTCTTGTATTGTAAAGCGTCCTTGGGCTTCTTGAAAGGTGATATATAAATTTAAGTTGTTATTGTTATGAATATTATTATTATTATTGTAATGTGATCACTGGAGATAATGTTACTGTATACTGGACAGGAGGTAAAGTGATGGGTAGCTCATAAAACGGATGCGTCAGAAAATTAAGATATTTATATTAAAATATATTTATTTATATTAAAATATTTTATTTATATTAAAAATAATATTAATTAAAAAAATGTAACTACTATTTACAATATATTTTTTCATTCATTCATTCATAGAGACATTCAATCATTCATGCTCCCATTCACTCCTACGGCCAATTAAGAGTCACTAATTGAACCTAAGCTGCATGTTTAGGACCATGGGAGGAAGCCGGAGTACCCGGAGAGAACCCACGCTGACACGGGGAGAACATGCAAACTCCACACAGAAGAGCCGCAGGCCGGATTCAAACCTGAGACCCTCTTGCTGTGAGGCCACTACGCCACCGTGTAGCCCTATCTATCTTTTTTACTACCCAGAGAGCAAGCCATGCCGACCAAGTCGTCTCGTGATTTGCGGGAGACGAGTTCTGATTTGGTCAAAGGCGTCGGCGACTGTGGCGAGGAAAAACTGCCGTGGCAGAAACCTCGAGAGGGACCAGACTCTCTGGGGGAACCCTTCCTCCTCAGGGCTGGGGGGACCTACCGCTGCTGCTGCTGCTGCTGCTCCAGGATCACAGGACGACTGTTGGTTGTGACCCAAAACCTCCATCTTCAGCTGCACCACCTGCAACACACAAACAGGGATGAACAGACTTACCTGTGGGTCTCCATGACTACTCACCTGGACTGGATCTTCTTCTTGAGCCTGACAGATTTCATTTCAGGTCTCTTGGTGCCTTCTGTGTTGTCCAGGGACTCTGGCACCGGTAAGTCCCCCCATTCCCAGAGCAGCCTACATCTAAAGACACACAGAAAATGTTAGTGGGCTCCGTGTGGAACAAGCAACATGTTTGTATGATGTGTTTGTCGGAGTCGTCCTCTTACCCGTCTCTGGTAGAAAAGGATGTAGGCTGTCCTCTGACGCTGCTCACAGACAGCCCGCCTGGTTGTCTCCGTGACCTGGGCGTCATTATAGTGGAGCCAGCGGTCACCTGCACCACCCATGTCCTGGTCCGGGTGCACGCCGTCACTGACGTAGTGTCCTAACGGGAGAGGAATCACTGTTACAGCTTCACATGAAGAGGAGCTTATAAAGAGGAGGAGAACTGCAGTCTCCAACCAAACTTAATTCAAAATTTATTTATTTTATTTTTTTACAGAAAACCAGTATTTAAAGTGTGCTAGTCAGTAAATAACTGAATATTCTCCACCTTTATCTACAGGTCCATCTCAATACATTAGAATATGATGGAAAAGTCAATTTCCAGTAGTTCAAGTCAAATAGCCCCAACCAAGTATTGAGTCATATAGATGGACATACTTTTCAGAGGCCAACATTTCCATATTAAACATACTTTTTGGTCTTTTGTAATATTCATTTTTTAATTTGATACTGAATTTTAGGCCTTCATTAAATGGAAGCCATAATCATTATAGTTAGGAGAAATTCAATAAATGAAGGCATGAAATGTTTCATTCTGTGTGTAATGGATCTATATAATGAGTTATTTCCACTTTTTAAAATTGAATTACCGACAAACTTTTCTCTATGATATTCTAATTTATTGAGATGCACCTGTATCTGTTAGAGGGACTA